>NW_024609837.1:13039432-13301932 GCF_016920785.2 Ixodes scapularis
ACGAAGAAAAAACACACACAAAAAAAGAATTTATATTTTCGCATTCCCGACCGTAGCCCCGAAACGACGTTAAAAGTGTTTAACGCGTTCTGGACAACTACATGGCACGACCGTAATAAGCTTTCGTCTTTTTCGTTGCTTCACTTTTGCTAGTATTTTTTTTTTATTAACCGCTTTATATATGATCCATATATTGTATACGTTCTGTGTGACGCACACGACACAGAGTCATTTGTTCGAGCTCAAGTTGTAGGGGAAACTCGCAATTGTCGCAGTAAATACAGCTGGCGTGCCTCTAACATTGCCACGATGAGTCCCGCAATGCGTGCATGCCGAGCACCCCCCCCCCCCCCCCCCCCCCCCCCTTCTCCCCGGATGGCAACAAAAGCACATCCGGGGAGTTACGCCATCTGACGGCGGACACAGCGGAATAACGCGAGCTTCGTTCGCGCCATTTTTGTTGGTCTCGTTCGAGCGGCACGGTTCCCACATTTGCGCTTGCCGAGTGCGTTGCGATCTCTGGGGGACACCCTGTCTCCACCTGTCAGATGGCCCCGGAACAGGAAGCGAAGACCCGCGGTTACCGAAAGGCGTTCATCGCGAAGGAATGTATCCTCGAGATCCTCGATCGGGGTGCTTGGATGCCGGCGAAGGCCGGGCGGGTTGGACAGCGGCTTGCAGTCAAGCCGATGGCATACCGGCAGGATTCGATCAACAAAATATTCGCGCCTCGAGAATCCCCGTCTACGAGAGCAGCACGAACGAAGGCAGGTCAGGGTGCCTTGCTGCTCTTCCCCGCGGAGCTGCCGAAAGCAGTGAATGCGTATACCTAAAAAGTTCTTACATTGACGTTCTGGTGCGGAGTGATGTACCATAGTCTCCTCTACACTTGCAAAGCCTGGCAATTCGGCGACGGAGCCATAGGGTGCCCGGTCGCAGATTTGGAACGCGAGGATCTGGTAGCACGGAGCATCAAAAAAGCTGTTTCTCGGGGAATCTGGATGTCGGCGCACAGCTTTTGCAGCGGCGAGGACTTGAAACACACTTGTTCGTTTGGGAGAGGTGAGTTTCGGCGTCCCGCCGCAGCGGGGCGTCAGTCATGTGGCTCTCTTCTCATCCGTTGTATGCCGCTGTCTGCGGCTGCCATTTCGGTGGACGCTTCTCGTGGCGATCTGCCAGGCCTTGTCAGTATAGAGGCGGCTATGGATATACGCTCCGAACACGTGTTTTTCTCAAGTTTTAACCGACTGTGACGACGAACCGTGCTAGTGCGCGGCGCGCACAATAATACAAATCATCAGCATAGTCAAAAGCAAAAACACTATAGAAATCTCTTTACAGTAAGGCGTGTCCTCTCGTCATGTTAGTCATCGGACATTGTCATCACCGCCGGCATCACCATTCTTAGTCTTCTGTTTCATATCTGCGTAACCTCGTGTTTTAAAATTCCTTTGCGTTCCCGCGTATATTGTGGTTGGAGTCCTTTGTCGTACCTACTGTGCATTGTCAGCAACAGTTCTATCATTCTCACTTGTCGTCTGCCCCGTGGGAACGTGCATAAGTTCCCGTGCGCTTTGATTTATGCCCTGTGGGTTTTCTGGATACTACAACGAAATTTCGGCGCTTATTTTTTGGTCTATATGTGTTCAATATCTTGTTTAAAAAGTCTCGAAAAGGAATTTCAAAACGAATTAAACGATTAGCAAAGAGCACCTGTGGATGTCGCTGACGCCTCGTTTGTAATGCTCGTCTAGAAACCTTGACAGCTGGTGACGGAGGTTGTCTCGTCTTCGGCCACGACGAGAGAAGGGGGGAAGGAGGACCTCCCCTCTTCCCGAGAATCCCTTTTGTGTGTCGCAGAAGTCGCTACTGTCCGCCTAGAAGATTATAGAAGATTAACCTGTCACTCAAAATGCTTACAAAAGCAGCCGCTTCAGTGGCTGGAACGACTAGGCCATCCTCTCTACGTCAGCCTCGCCGTAGCTTTGCTCGTCTTGAGACGAACTACGTCACGATTGCGTTGGATGTCACGTGCTCTAGGCTGGGCCTTCTCCGAGCGCTTGCCAGAGTGGGCCGTTTATAACGAAAAATACAGCCACCAGGATCAAAATACAAACGTGCGATTGTCATTTACGGATATTGTGGATCATATTCAACCTATTTTTGAACACGACGGGAATATTTCAAATTTCGTTGAAGTATCCGTTTAAAGGGATGCTAAACCGAAATCTGGATTCCACAAAAAAAAAACGCGGCCAAAAGCGTGCAACGGGATGCTACAAACTCCAAAACATCACTGATACAGCAATATCTCGAACGGATGACCGTATTTTTCAAGAAAAGGAGGCGCATTTGACAGACACGTTGACGTCATGTTTCTCCGAAAAGGAGAGGGAACGGCCTCGCGTCTTCTCCGCCTCGCGGCTTTGAGGGAGCGAAGCGAAGAGAGGAGGAAACTAGGTATCTTGACGTCACGCGCCTCGTCGGCCTGGTTCAATCTCGACCTTTTTTTCAAAAAATACGGCCGTCCATTCGAGATATCGCCTCACGAGTAGTGCTGTAGGGATTGTAGCGTCCCGCCTACAGCTCGTGCATTGTTTTTTCTGGAATCCAAATTTCGGTTCACCATCCCTTTAAGGCCAGTTCACACACTTGCAACCGAGTACGACGGAGTCAGACAAGACCGGTTTGTAAGCCTAACTTCTTAGTACCGGATGCGCTTCAGCGCACCCGGTCCCAAGACGTCGCAAGAGGCTTAAAAACCGGTCTGGTCTCTCTCGGTCTTCCTCAGTCGCAAGAGTGTGAACGGCGCTTTAAGAGGCAACTCTCGTGCACACAGTGCCTGCGCAAACATGACACGGCGGCGGACCCGCCGCATACGTAAAGCTTGTCGAGCCGATGTGCGTCCGTGCTGTATAGATATCGACCGCTTTTTTTCGCGCCGTGATACGTATTTACTTGATCGACGTTCCCCGCCAAGCTCGTCCGTGGTGTCGCGTCTGCGTATACACATATATATACTGACACGTCGACCCCGACAACGTCGTTGCCAATTAAGTGACCCGCGCCTAATTACCAGTGAAGCGTTACTTTTTAAGAGTTATTTAATGTAAACGCCGGAGGGCCCAGCTCGCGTGCGGTATCGAATTGAAGCAGACGCCGCCAATCAGTCTTAAAACTGACTCGCGGTAATGCATATATCTACGGGAAAAGGTGTGTGTGCATGTTCTCTCTGCGCTCGATTATGTGGAGGAAATATAGCGAAGAATTCGTAATGCTTTATTGTTGTTTTTTGATTCGTGCGTCTCGTGACGTTTTACTTCGTCTTGGCCCTCGTCGTTTTCGGTGCTTTCGCCCTTCGTAAACTATGAACTAAGTGCCGAATCTGCCACTCTGCTGCGAAGAATTATTTTCGTACGTAAATAGCTCGGAAGATTTCTCAGTTGTATGGACTGGCATCTTGGTCATCGCTATGTGCTCTACTCGGGATGGACATAACCAGGAGCCCCGAATATCGCCGGGAATCGAGACGGCAGCTATTTTGCACCAAATCCACACACGTCGTTGTCGAGGTTTTCTACCATTCTATACTGCGCTGCCGTTACTTTCTGCGAATGACAGTCATGTTTCGGAAGCGACTTCTCACCATCACCACGCCTGCTTGATGCTCCTCTACCGCGCGCCGGTCCGTGCACGTAGGCTCGAAGATGGCCGGCAGCAGCCAATGCGAGGTAGGGCAGTATAGCGAGCTGAGTGAACCCGTCGAAAGGGGACCCCAAAATCGACATTTCAAAGCGCCGCAGTCTTCACGTACTCACGGAACTCATGTTTGCAGCTCGTGATTCTCGCCATCGGTTCGGATCAAAACTTTGAGAAGGCCCATATGCATAAAGGCGTTGGGAGTGCTTGGAACACAAACCCTGGTCGCAAACGAAAACAATTTAACCCTCAACAGATTGCTTATGATTGAAACCTCCCCAGCATGAAATAATACGGTCACGAA
Source organism: Ixodes scapularis (assembly GCF_016920785.2). Lineage (NCBI taxonomy): Eukaryota > Metazoa > Arthropoda > Arachnida > Ixodida > Ixodidae > Ixodes > Ixodes scapularis. The sequence goes on from NW_024609837.1 coordinate 13,043,436, forward strand.
AAAAAAAAAAAAAAAGTTCCGCAAGGAAGTGCGTCACAAGGTCTTACGATGATGACCTCCCAGTTCATCACCCTTGCTATATGCTACTCAATAATACTGACTTTTCTCGATTAAAATGAGATTTATGAATTCGTTCGTCAGTCTTTTATCGGTGTTTTGACCGAAAACGCAGAACCCAACTTACAAGCGACGCGTAATTTTCACCAAGAAGGAAAGGGATAAGAAGAACTCGCAAGGCAAGGTCTCAATGGTGCGCTGGCTGCGTGTTCGACTGCATGGTTGATATGAGGACTCTGCGGGGCGTGCTTTGGACAATAAGAGAAGTGAGCCCGTTGCCGTTGCTTCTTTCGGAAAGGTTCTCTAATATCTGAACGAAGAGGGCTGGAAAGCAAGGGACGATATCGTAAAATAAAAACGTGGCTGAAAAAAAAAATGGAACCAACAGAATGATTAAGGTTCGCGACATCCTCCTCCTCGGAAGGTCATCGCAGTCGAATGAAGACAACTCGGCACTCGAGTGTCGACTCGTTCATTGGACATGATTCATTCAATCATTCATTCATTCATTCATTTGTATATTTTTTGTGCTCATGAACTACTTGACGCCTTGGTAATGATGCACAACAAAATGTTCACAGGTTAGTTACAAAAGTCTTAAAAGCTACGATGCCAAGCAGAACGCAGACGCAACACCGCGTGATGACGTCAAAATTCTAGTGGCTTTCAGACCGCCGATAGTGTCCAAGGGCGGACTAGACCTGTTCATATCAAACATTTTCCCCGAGAAATGAAAGTGGGGTTGTAAAGGAGATCCGCACTTCGATCAATATCAATAATTGAAAAAAAAAAAAGAAAAACGAAAAAAAAAGGGCGTGTTAAGCGCACACACTAGTGGATTTACTCTTTTTTTTTTTTGTGACAAGTCCTGTTTTTGCTTTTCAAGTGTTTGTTCGCAGACAGCTTTAGGGCAGGGAAGGTGTATTGGGGATCGATAGCTGTCTCGAAAAATGAGACTTGGGCTGCCACCTCGCACCGGCGATGATCGCTTTTTCTTGTGGCACGCCGACGCGATGGATTTTTTGTAAGGTGCCCGCGCTCCGCGGGATTGTGGGCTTGCGAGCTTACGCGATGAAGCACGCGCACGCTCGTGTGTGCTTGCTGTGCACGTAGTAAACTGGGACACGTAAGGGACTTGTTCGGGCGACGGTATTGGCGATGAGTTCGAACTATAGACCTTTTCATTTCAGTAGTTGCCTCACCGGCGGATAGATGGCGCTGACGCATTCGGCGCCATTAGGTTGCTTCAATTTGGTTGGTTTCGTTTTCAACGTGCACGCGGCTATGTTGCTGTTTTATGTTGTTTTTGCTTAATTTTGTGGTTCGATTATTTTCCTTGTAGCACACGTCTAATGAAGCAGTGGTATTGAGCCACTTTGAGGACTACGAGGTGTTTTAAAGACTACATTGCGGTCTTTTTTTACCAACTCCTTTGATGTATCTGACTATGGTTGGTTGCGAAACGCCTGACTGATTTACAGGGAAGATTACCATCGTCTACGGCCGTACCCAATGACACCAATTTCCAGAGAAACGAACTAATGAAAAGACTAACACATGAATGTAAAAAAGCATATTAACAGCTTGATTAGCAATGTGCTGAATCGGACAGAATAGATGAACTGGCGAGTTTACTACTCACTGTTTGGTTTTTTGTGGGCACTCAACCTTTAGTGAACTTCGCAAACTAAAAATGTATCGTGTAATGACGCAGATAATTGATATAAAGAAGTAGTATCGTCTCAGTCTCTATTACTTTTTTTTTTTTTTCTAATTCAGTACTCGAGCATGTTTTAACAGGCCGAGTAGGGAATTTCTTAAACTATCAACCCTGCTAAAGTACTTATAAGCAGAATTTCGCGATATTGGACCTAGGAAATAAATTATTTTGATATCAACATTTGCTTACTCAAAATTGTCACGTGATATAAGTGAAAACCCTATCAAACTAAATCTGACATTTGTCTTCCGTAAAATTGGTCAAATAAAGTTAAAGGGCGCAGAAGGAGAAATACCTCGGAAAGTTCGCCTGAATTCTAGCGCTAGGCACTACTTCACGGACCTGTGTGAACAAATATTTATTTGTTTGAACAGATTCACTTTGTAAATTTCGGCGTCGCCAGCCACCAAAAGTAAACCTGTATTCGCCATCGACAATCCTGGACTCAAATGATTGTTATGCAGACGGCTCCTTTTTTTTTCCCCGGCGTCAAATATTGCAGATTTTAGATACTAACAGGAGTTAAAACAATGTATGAAAAAAAAAAAAAAAATTGCTCATGCGCCGAATTTAAAAGGCGTTTTGAATTTGCAAATAGAAAAGACGTTATTTCTTTTTGCATGCTATTCTAAAACTCGCGACTGTTAAGTGTCTGTGGCACTTTCTTACGCGAGGAGTCCCAACCTTTCTGTTAAAATAAATTAAGTGGATGGCACTGGTTATCTAAATATAATCAATAAATCCTTTAAATGACTGTCGAAATGGGAGCGAGCACGGTATGCAATTAATTAAGTAAACCGACCAACCGAACGTTGACGTCGCAAAAAAAGATTGAGAACCTCATACACATGTAGGTGTGATGATATGAAAAAACTAATTGCCCGATGTTTACGTATACCATTACTTCTAACCACAGATAAAGTACAAGTTAAACGATCGTTGTCTATCTCATCCGCGAGTTTTCTCAAATAATCAAAAGAAACTGTTTTTCACATATTATGAATACAAAGAACGATACTTTCAGCAAATAGAAATAGTCTCCTTGCACTGACTATTTTTGACACCTTCCGATCCTAAATGCGCGATATAAATATACGCGCTTCTTATTGAAAATGTTCCGCCACTATCAGTAAACAAACCTCAGTTGTCATAAGGACCTTCGAACCCTCGTGATGTCTTAGTCGTCGAGTAGACGTATCGGTCTACAGTTTCCGAAATAAGGCAAAAAAGCGCGGTGAAACGCGACGAAAAACACGAATACAACGCATCCGCCGAGGCGCGGAGGGGAGAGCGGAGCAGCAAGTTGAAGCAACCTAATGGCTGCCGCGTCACGTGATTCCAAGATGGCAGCGCCCATGCGGAGGAGGATGAAAAGGTCTATAGGGGGCGCTACGCGCAGCTTGTGTTCCCCAGACTTTCGGGTTTACCATCGCAAGAGACGTTCACTAAATCAAACGCTGCGTCAAAACGCAAAAAAAAAAAAAGTTGTTGTTTTTATTGGTGTAGTTCTCAATTTAGCCACTAGGGGCCCATCGGTTCGATCTCCTTCTCAATACGTGCGCCGCCATTTTTCGAGCGATGCTGGCGCCGCCTAACGTTTCCTGCCAGGTTGGGGTGTCTTCCTCCAATGTGAGCGAGCGAGAGCGTGGTCTGCTCTTGGCGTGTTGGAATGTCGGTCGCCGGTCGCTGAACGCGAGACACTGCTCGAGGGGCAGAGGACGTTGCCGGTTCGGAGGTCCTTTGCGTCTATCCGCAATCCTGTCCTCCTCTCCTTTGGGAGATACATTTCCCGGGTGCATGTTGGGAGTAGAGGAATCATACTTCAGTATCTGTCGCATACACTTGCTCTCGAGTTCACAACTTCTTTACCTCTTCTATCACCGGAACTGACGTTTCAACGCTATTTTGAAAATAAAGGTATGAAGGCGGCACTAATCACTGCCGTTTTAGCGAAGCGTCTTCCGGTCCCGTGGATCCCATCTTCATTTTTTTTCTTTGTGGCCGAACTGACCAGACGTGAGTTAACTTCTCCTTCAAGCGTCCTTCGTTCGTCGGAAACCTCAACCGATAAGATCTGGAGGGGCTCGAATCTCGTTCGAGGACGGTATCCTGCTCCCCAGCGGGAGTCGTTGATTGAAGGGTATAGTATACCGCAGCGGGTATTTACTCAAAAATTTTGCAAGTATCTTCCGAGTTTTGCTTCGGAAACGTCAACCTTTGATAAGTCCCAGAAAGGTTCGAATCCCGTTTAGGGACGGTATCTTACTCTCGAGCTTGATTTGTTGATCGAAGTGTAGTACATCTTCGAGCATCTGTAACGAAAATCTCTTTCATGTTACGGTTCGAATCGCAAATTAGGTCGGTCTTTCGAGTTTCGCTTCGGATTTTAAATGAATCCTATTGGAAATATATCGCTTCTGTAGGTTTAATCTTCAGCCTAAACCTAATATTTATTTGCTCGAGAAGGCGCGGTTGGCAAACCCGCGCGTCGGAGCCCCTGTGAGCAGCCCCTAGACCAGGGTGTAAGATAAACAGGTGGGGAAACTGCCCATAGAAGCTATCGCAGCGCCGTGACCGGATTGTGTACTCGTCTGCTTGCGGGTACCCCCGATTTGCGACAGATGGCGCTGCGGCGAGAGGAAAACAAAATTGGAATCGAATTTGCATGAAACTTTATGGGTGAGTGCACAAAATAAACCGAGAGCACGACAGTCCTCCATTGAAAATCCACGAGAAACCATCTCCGTCAGTTTAGCCGGTCGCCACCGGTCGCCCACCTAGAGTGAGAGTTCGCGGAGCTCCACATAGATGGCGCCACAGAAAAAGAGAAACCCGAGGAGGGCACAATCCGGTCGCTCGTTTGGCTCTCGTTTCTCCACCTGTCTATCTTACACCCTGCCCTAGACTTTGTTTCTGGCTCTAACCTTGAACAAGGAAAGCGGACCCCCAAATGCTGTACCGGTCAGCATTACGCTCAACCTCCGCAGATGTAGTATGGGCCCCAGCCCCAAACAATAACGAACACTTAAAAATAATAAAGTTGGTTACGGGGTTCGCGAGGCATTGGCCACAGTTTAGCACACGCAGGAGTCGTAACCTCCACGTCTTTCTTCAGATGTCGACCGAGGTATCTGAGCTCAGGCGGACAGTCGAGACACTCGCTGCTACTGTACCGGGGTTCGCTGCCCGTCTTCCCCCGCTCGCCACGGACGAAGTGGTGGTTCCCCCGGAAGACGGCGGGAGGGAGTCTCTCGGAGTCGGGCTCTGACTTTCGCGAGCCACACTCGTGGCTGGAGAAGCCATCGGAGGGACGGCCTCGGCTGGTGAACCCCAATGTTCTGGAGTTCGTCCGGGAAGGCTGGACTCTCGAGGGTCGCCTGGAGCGGTGCGGGGCTGTACTCGCAAGCTTTCCCCGACCACAACTCCCCTTCATCACAGCGCCAGAGCTTAACCCGTAAATGAAGGCTTTGGAGAAGGAGAAGAGGAGCCTGGAAGAGGGAACCATCACCGCTCGGGACTAGGCCCATGAGAAGGGCCAGGACTCCCTGACTGCGGCCTTGAGGCTACTGGTTTCCCTCTTGGAAGAGGGCCTGGAACAGGACGCGATCGGGCGGGCGACGGTGGCGGCTTACGTAGGACCTACCATCGCCCACCTGGGGCACCAGCTTGCAACTTTGACCCGAGAGCACCGTGAGTGCGCCATCACGAGGATTGCACCGGAGCTCCGCCAAATGGTGGCCAAGGACTGGAAGGACGAGGGGTCTTCCATGCTGTTTGAGGGGGGAGAGGCTCCCTCAGCCACGGGTGCCGAGATAAGCGCAAACCTCAGATCATTTCAATACATCTAGCATCAGGCAGGAAGTATATAAATGTCCGGGCACCCTTTAAAGCCCTTCGGGCGAAACAGGGTTGGGTCACTTTGAACATGAACAGCCAGGACAGTCATATCTGCCTGGCACTCACATCTAAGCGTACGAGGAGCCGCCACCTCCAAGGTCTTGGAAGCCGGAGTATCACTAGCAGAGACCTTGACAACAGCCAGCGCGTCTGGAGGCACGACATTAAAACGTCGACGCCAGACTCCCACACACTGTTAATTGAGGCTCGGACATGAAGTGTACATGCCGATGCTTTAAGCAAGCAGTTGTGAACTTGACACTAAGCTCGAAAATGGTTGAAGTATAATTACCAGTTCTCAAAAACCGGTAGTTACCAGAAGTTTTAAAGCGGCAATTATACCAAGCCTATGGAAGCACTTGCAATCGAGTTCACACACCCACGATATCCCCGCCCGCTTTTTTCGGTGTGCAGGATCCCTGCTGTCCCTTGCATGCAGGTCGAGGGAACTCTTGGTACCGGAAGTAGGTGGCGGCTGCAAGGACTTGGGGGTGCCAGGGGAAAACCTAATTACTGCAGAAATAAGAGTGTGATTTGATTGGTAAACACTCGCGTCGTGTCTTTTTTTCGGGACGTGGGACTCCTTGACAAGGCTCCTTGAGAACTACGCAAGCAACTCAGGAAAGATTAAGGTGGGATCCACGGGACCCGAAAACGCTTCGATAAAAGAGGAGCGCCTAGCGATGCTCGCTGCATAATCTTATTACATGTTGCAAGGTGTATTGCCTTGCCATACCGGCCGACATACACCTTTATTGTTCCGATCTTTCTAGTGCGATATTTGGTGGCAGTTCAAAGCTACATTGATAAAAAACACCTGCTTCGCAGAGAGTTACCTATACCTTGTAGTAAAGTGTCTGGCTGATGTAATGTCACTTGGAACGATCCAGTCTCAAAGCTTGAAATCCTATAGCAAGCATGTTCTCTTACTTCTTGTAGCTCATTTCATCTGGTAGACTTGGAAAAGGAATTCAAACATTCACTCGAAAATCTGTTGAAACGATGTTCCAAAGTTTGCCCCTGTAATGCATCAATGGCGTCGCGAGCTTTACTCTTACTGGCAAAAGCTTTGCTGAGACTAAGCAAAGATGACGACACCGTGTCTCTAACGTCCCGCAGAAATTAAGCGATAAATGTTAACTCAATACATTTGAGACCGCCAGAAAAAAAGTCACGAGCTATTCCAGTCTATGAAGGTTGATGACCAGCGAAGCTGTTTAGCACACGCAGAATTTTGAACAAAGATACGAACACACTTTTTGTCTTAATCGGTGATCATCGATGAGGTGCAAGTGGTCACCGACAACGCTTGCAGCGCACCAGTCCGCTTTGCAGGATCCCACACATTGCCGATGTTGGTCAAGTCGTTGTCGAACCACAGCCGATCACAAACCCCAGAACTACCCCTTAACTGTCTGTCCAGAGAGTCTTTTTTTGAATTTAGTGTATGTTCCATTAAAGTTCAATTTACCAGCATGGCACCTGCGTCTTTGTGATGCGTTCTCCGCCCCGCAACGTTCGTTGTCTTGCCTGCTTTGCCGCATGTGTTTCGGGTTTTGTGTGCGATCTTCATCGGTGGTGTTTGCAGCCCGCCGCCGTCGCTGACATTCTCGTTGCCGTTCCCGTCGTTGCTCTTCGTAGCTGCGTTGCTCTTCGGGAGCCGGGACTATACGCAGCCTCCCAATTACGACGAGAGAAGGGAAGTGAAATTGAAAATGGATAACGGCAACTTGTCTTTCTAGTTTTTTATATACATCCGCGTGGACGACTATCGCCGCCCCGAGGAGCCCGAGGAAACTAGACACGCGCGATGGGACCGCCATCCAGCGGAAAGTATTGTAGACACGCGCGACGGGACCACTAGTGCCACTAAATAAGCTACGCTTCAGAGTAGCGTCACTTGGCCATATTGTGTCTTAAAATCATGGTTGCCAGTTATCTGAAGCTTTATCTGAAATCACAGGAAGCGCTTTTCCGCCCTCGACAAATGTTCAAACAGTTCGCGGCAGAGCAAAGCAATGTTACATAACCTTTCTAACACCGAACCGAATGCCGAGGAAGTCGCACTTTTGAATCATGACGATCGGCAGTTGCGTCTGCTCTGCATACGAGCCAAAATGGCGGTGCCCACAAGAATGTCGGGGAACGGAGTGCCGATACTCTAAGCGTAGCTCATTTAGTGGCTCTAGGGACCACCACCCCGGGAGAGCGGAAGGAAACTAGGCACGCAAGCGCTTGGAACGACGACTAAAAGAGGTCGGAACAAGCTTTTGCTGATGCACACGAAAAATCAGCGGAGCCCATAGCCCATAAACAGCTTCGCTGTAAAAACAAACGCGAACGTGACTCGAAAACAGCTTAACATCCCGGCGCCCGCGAAACGGCAATTCCTAACAGTAGACAACTCTGAAAACCGCTAAATTCAGTGGGAAGAACCGCGAAATTGGCAACACTGGCTTAAAGTGTTAAAACTTGCATTGTTTGAGCGTCGACTCGTGCCTCTTGTTGTTGGAAATATGTTTGCTGTTTGTTTCCATGATCTGTGAAGGAGCCTCATCAAACTTTGTGCCTTCCTCTTTTCTGGATTCAACGCAAAACAAAGATAAGTATTATTATTCATTAAAATGGAGATCGCCAGGATTTCTAATTAATTCGTTCCGGTGGAGATCGGACAGCTAAGGCAGAGACAACAGCATAGAGAAGCCTCGCGTTTCCAGAGAGCTTCATCCAAGAAAAGGCTCTTTGTTATCAGAGCTAATTAGCTTGGAAACCGGGTCATGTTCTCCCGCGCCATGTAGTGAGCGATTGGGTGGTCAGCATGTCGGATACACGTTGATTAGTCGTTCCGCGTATTGAGCGCGGACCTCCCGTTTGCCTTTGTTTTCGTGCGGTTGGAGATTTTCATCGTGCGGACAAAAATACGCGCTTTTGTTGGTGCTGAACGCGGCTGCGAAGGGACCGTTTATGCGCGATAGTGGTTTCATTAGTCAATCGCGGAAATGCCTGAGGGAGGCAAACAATATAGGATGAGTGATTGCCTCGTCTCGAGTCTTGTTTGAGGCGCATGAAGCGAGGCAGGACCGAGCTTGTTCTGCACACACTGCGCAAAGTCTGCTCTATAGGCGCCCTGTCTCCTCTACAGATACTGCGTCCTCGTACTATAACGGCCTAAGCTATATAAACAGTATTTTTGTTTGTTTTGAAGTTAATCCAGAATATGTTCTAAAGATAATTCGGGTTAAGGTTTTTTTTTTTTTTCTTGCGTTGGGACTGAGTTTAAAAAAAAAAAGGCGAAATGCTTCAATTAGCTCATAAATTAGCTTATTTGATGAACTTTTTTTTAAAATTTCGAAATGTATATATAGAGAACGGGCGCTCGACCTCAATACTGTCTACCGGTGCGGGGAAATCGGGAGTGCGAGATTTGTCTCCTGGGCGTTACAAACATCTTTTAGAGACTAAAGCCTTGCGCTTCGTTATGTTACGTTAGTTACGTCACTGCTCCTAGGCCAAGCGAAGAGAGCCAGCAGAGGGATTTTACCGCCGAACATCTACTGCGCCGCTCACGAAGTACTCCGCATCGCCCTGAAAAACACCTTTTCGTTTTTTAATGCTTCGTCATCTTCGTTGCGTTCGGTCTTAGAGCGAAAGATGGAATTGTGTTATAGACTGTACCATAGCCTCCTATATATACTAACAAAGCCTGGCAGATCGCCACAAGAAGCGGCCGCTGAAATGGAAAAGGTGGAGCGGCAGACAACGGATGAGAGGAGAGCCACGTGAGTGGCGCCCCGCTGCGGCGAGACGCCGAAACACGCTTCTCCCGAGCGAACAAGCGTGTTTTTTCGGGTCCTCGCCGCTGCAAAAGCTGCGCGCTGACGTCCAGATTTCCCGAGAATTGGCTCTTTGATGCGCTGTGCTACCAGATCTTCGCGCTCCATATCTGCGACCGGGCTTTCTATGGCTTAGTAGTCGAACTGCCAGGCTTTGTGAGTTTAGAGGTGAGTGTGATTTGATTGGTAATTACTCGCGTCGTGTTTTTTTCGGGATGTAGGACTCCTTGACAATGCTCCTCAAGAACTACGCACGGAACTCAGGAAAGATTAAGATGGGATCCACGGGACGGGAAGACGCTTCCCTAAAAGGGGAGCGCCTAGCGATACTCACTGCATGATCTTATTAGGTATTGCAAGTTGTATTGCCTTGCCATACCGGCCAACGTTCACCTTTATCGTTCGGATCTTTCTAGTGCGATATTCGGTGGCAGTGCAAAGCTACGTTTATCAAAATCACATGCTTCGCGGAGAGTTACCTATATCTTGTAGTAGAGGTGTCTGGCTCATGTAACGTCACTTGGAACGATCCAGTGTCAAAGTTTAAAATCCTATAGCAAGCATGTTCTCTTACTTCTCTTAGCTCATTTCACCTGGCAGACCTGGAAAAGGAATTCAGACATTCACTCGAAAATCAGTTGAAACGATGTTCCAAAGTTTGCCCCTGTAATGCATCAATGGCGTCGCGAGCTTTACTCTCACTGGCAAAAGCTTTGCTGAGACTAAGCAAAGATGACGACACCGTGAATTATTTTTCGTACATTTTAAATACAAAAGTAGCCGTTCAACCTGTGGTGGGAGCTCGAGAGCGTAGTTTTATTTTTATTTCCTCTTTCAAGAAACCACATGGAAGCCGCTAGGCGTGAAACACTATTTCACACATTTTCTAGTTATGTGGTAAGCACTGACGTGAAAAATATGTTTGAAGGTAAAATATTTGTGCTTGCAGAGGAGCGCTTTGGTTTTACAAAGAAGAATGAGTTAAATAACCGTGGAAAGGGCGTAGTCCCCAATAGTTTTGACGAGCGTTTTTAGTTTCAAATGATTAATCTAATAATAATCTAATAAATGAACTGCAGAAGTTAGAGTTGTTATACAATTACTAATCTTAAAAGAGTAATTCGATCAACTAAGTCGTCGTCACGCACGGGCAAGTGGCATTTCGTACGATATTTCCAATCAATGCTAAAGGCCGCCCGCGTCAGCGCGTCGCACAGCGAAGCCCAGCGCCCATCGGAATGTCGCTTTCCCGCTCGCTGCAGTGACGTCACACAGCGGGCGCGCAGGCCTTAGTTTCTAAGAGGCTTCGCTTTGGAGCCGTGTACGGGGCTGACATTTAGCGCCCCGTAGCGTACACCAGGAATTTTTTTGATCGAGCTAAATAGGTCATGAAGCAGAATAATTTACGTTAACTAGAGTCTTTTAGTTAATGCGCGAACTAATGAACTAATGCAGTCGCTTCTCTAGTGACCGCCGTGACCACCAACTTGGCCCCAGTGCTAAAGAAAAACCCCAAGCGAGTTTTCTTTCTTAATTTCTGGACCGACAAAACAAAACAACGACCACAACGTATATGTGCCCCTAGGTTCTGACGTAAATAACTGTTTTCATTTTATAACAAAGACCCATAAACTCGTCTGTGCACACCCACGTGAAGTCACGTTGTCACGTGACAACAAGACTCAACACCCACGCGCGATAAGAATTTAAACATAATAATAGCTTCACTTCTTTTTTTTTTTAATCTGCGTTATATTATTTTTGGCGTTTGTCCGGTTTGGCACTCCAGTGATGGCAGCCGTCACACAACGTCAGCATTCGGCTAGAGTCCTCGACCGATCAAACACGAGTGCCAGCCGGACATGTTGAAGATCCGAGTTTTCTCCTTCCGCGGTTCGTTTTTCGCGGGTACATTTGGCGGGAAAACCCCGAGTCGATCCTTTTCCCGGAAAAAATCCTAGCGGAAAGCGTTTAGCCGTTATCTATAGCGCAAACATGAAATTTTCGGGTTACAATTTAGAGGGGATTTAGTTACACCGTATAGCTCTTATTTTCCGGCCAATTGTTTTTGTGAAAGCAACGGTTCTCAAAAAAATTCTGTGTTGATCCACTATCGTGGCAAATGGCGACAACGAATGTGATGGAGCCGGATTCGATCGCAGCGCCGCCGTTTTCCGCGCCACTCCGGCTCCACAATCTCGGAAACGAAGAAGTTGAGTGACGGCGCTATCCAGAAAGCGCAAAGAAATGAGCGCCGCTTTATGTTTGATCACGTGACTCGCGTGACGAACTCCTCGATCAGGAGGCCCAGCTGGGACCAGTGTCCAAATGGGGAGGAAGATTCCTCTGGGCTGCGATTTGACGGGCTGAACGCACCGCTCGTTTTTGTTTTTTTCGCGACTTGTTTTCGAAGGTTCTGAATGTCGAGTTGTACGCGGTATTTTAGTGAAAGTGCGCGAGTCGGTTGCACCGGCACCACCGGGAAAGTTATAGCCTTTGATGATGGAGACCCTTCCCCCCTCCCGACCCAGGGTCCGGCGACGAGGACCATGAGGCACGTCCGGGCTCGTCGTCGGATGGACTCCGACCGGCGTCGTCTCCGCCGACGCTCGTGCCGACGTCGCCGAGGCGTCGGGCGGGCGCCGCCACCCGGCGCCTGGCCAGCGCCGTGTCCACCACCTTCCGCAAGCTGGGACACAAGCTGGGACACCACCGACATCAGCAGAGGGCGCCCCGCAGGTCTCCGCCGGCCTCGGCAGAGTTGGGACCGCGCCGGAACCTCTTCCACTTTCCCGGTGAGAGATAACGGCTTTAATTATCGCCGTTATTTCGAAAGATAATAATTTATCATGGTGTGGACGTTAAACAACCGAGTTTTATAGTGTACGAATTGCTAGCTGCGCGGGCAACGAATTCTAGTTCAACAAAGCGCCTGGTTTGCGAGTTTTCGCTGAGCGCATCCTAGAAGCTCGGAGCACGACTGCTTTGTTCCAGAAGCGAACTTCTTTCTTTTCAAAATGGTTCCTTAGTCGAAGCCGCTGAACGCAGGCTTGCTCGAGATCCAACACGGGGCCGGGCTCCTTTCACCGAATACGAGCAGCGTTCCCGAATAAAGCCTGAAAGATGGCCAACGCCACCTGTATTCGATGAATCATATTACTCGAAAACTCGTGTACGTCATGAATGAAAAAAGTCAAATCAATTATTCGGACAATAAGTATTCGATTCGAATACTTATTGTATTCGAATCGAATACTTATTGTATTCGAATCGAATACTTATTGTATTCGAATCGAATACAATAAGTATTCGATTGGCTTTTACGCCAGTTTTTTTTAGTATATAAATGCTTCTGTTTTTGGTAAAATGGCAATTATTTTTGTGCGTGTCGTCCCATCCGCCCTTGTCTTTAAACCTGTCCGTGACATTCCATCTCTTCAGAAAGGCCCCTGAGCGAAATTTCCCCTCAAGTCGGACGAAGAAATCCGACCCGGTCCTATTAATTATTCTAGATTTTTTTTTGCTAAACGTTTCACTTAAGTAGGAGAAACCATGATTCTCATACTTGGTGGCTTGCATGTAGCTGTGTGTCAGATAATTGTAAATACTTGGTGAGTTCAGTTTCAGGTACTTGAAAATTTTAAACAATACATGTAGAAAAAAGAATCGCTTGCTGTAAGTTTAATTGGAGCAGATTGGCACTGGGAGTGGAACGAGGGGCTGAAACGTAAGTCAAAATCAAAATCAGTTTTATTCAGGCAGCCGAAAGGTAGTAAAGCTGTTTGAGGAAGAGGGGGGAGGGAGGGGGAGGAAAAGAGGGGGGGGGGGGCGTCACGAAAGGCATATGCTTGCCCGTCGAGGCGACAGCCCCCCTTCCCGTTCACATAATTCGGTAAGCCCACTTAAAGAGAATGTTCACGAGGGAAAAGAAAACCACGTGATCGGGACAAGCCAAAAATGTACATTAAAAAAAAAACGGAAACAAAGCGAAGAGAACTAGCGTTCCACATGTAATCTCGGATCTACATGAAAACAACACAACAAACTTGCTCTAGAAATAACATGGGGAATGTTAATTTACCTGGAAGACATGCGGAACCATGCATAGTGAGACTCGTGTCAGGACGCGCCATGCGTCCGCGACTCCGCAAGGTGTGTCAGCTCCTCTTGCTTTGCGCGAGTTGAGGCGAAACACAGAAGATGCTCTGTGACGCCGAAGCTATAGGGAAGGTGCAAACTTGAGGTGCGCTAAAGCAGCTCCCCAAAGCTTCGAGTGTGCGCTCCTGTAGCTCAATACGGGTAGCGCAGATGCCTTTAGGGAGATCTTTCTTTTTTTTTTTCTTGGGCGGTGCATGATGACGAGGGAAGCTTGTACGCGCGAATTTCAACTATATATTGTAATGGCGGCCAGACGCTGGCAAGAATGTCCGAAGAAGCGTGCGCAGAATGCCGTGAGGGAAAGGAGACAAACACCAGAGAAAAATTTAACTCCCATACTGTCGAGCCCGGTTATAACAAAAATAGCGGATATAGCGAAGTGATTTCCGATTCGGATGCGGATAAAAATGAATCAGATTTGGCGGATGGTGGATTGGATGCGGATATCCGCGGGTCCGGATCCACATTTTTGCCGAGGGGGCCCACAAACACGTGTGCGAATGCAGAGTATGGAGCGAATGAATGAGCGATATACTATGAAGTACACCATCGAATGTTTCGCGCGAGCGAATAGTTCTCTTAGAGAAAAAGCGCCAAAGGGAGAGAAAATTGTTCTTTAGAAAGACTTGGTTCTCACCAAAGATCGCTTCAGAGAGTTCTATCTCGCCAAAAATAACGTCCATAGAAAAACAATAAAAAAATACAGGGGGCGTCAATGGTCCTGGAAAAGCGTTTTTTTTTTTTTTTTTTTTTTTTGGCAAGGAAAGAAAGGAAAACGTTATTTGGGGAAAGAAAATCAAAAACGTACAAGCCACAATAAGGTAGAAGCCTCCCCGAAAAATATAAAACGTGACATGTGTGTGCTTTTTTGTTTTTCGACAGTTGGGTAGTTGATGACGAGTATGTGGTTCGAAGCACGCAATTCGGGGTCGTGTTTACAACTGGAACCGATAGGGAGGTGTTGCCATTATCAAATATTCCGTTATTATCCCAGCAAAATACTCGCGTCTTACCATGTATGTACATGCGAAGCTTTGCGGGGGTGAGTGACCACCATTTCACTCCCACATTTTATTTCTTGACCGGAATAAATTGACACTGCGTAATGAGTCTGTCCTTAATTTTTATGTTTACGAGATACGCGTCTGCTTGAAATGTGTGCTAAAAATATATGACCTTTTTTGTTTTTTTTTATTTGAGCGCATCTTTTGTCATAGCCTCCTCTATATCGAGGAGGATATATACACAGAGGCTGAACGGCGCAAAGTAGCGCAAACTGTCAAAAACGGGCCTCACACTCTCTCAAGAAGAAAAATAAAATAAAGGGTGTCGTTTTACACCCTCTTGTCCCCTAGATTGCACCCCGAAAATTCAGTTCGTCGTATACAGCGCACTTACGTAGAGCAGACGGCCCCAACTTTTACGTGGAGCTTGATGACGGCGTACGTATCCAAGACTACAGAAAGAAAACACTGAGGTTTTTCAGTTGGGCCAAGAAAAGCCCGATTATTTTGTTTTGTAATCAGTAACACGTATACAGGGTGTCACAAATGAAAATTTACACGGTCTTTTTTACCGCAAAAATAAACTAGCATCCCCGAACGCTCATTTTCCGCCCAAAGGTAGAGTTAGAGGTCACAACCAGATGCCAAAGTTTCAGCCTGATTCGATAACTTAATCAAAAGTTATAAATGATTTTCTGAAAATTTCAATTGGAAAATGGAGCCCATTTTTGCCCGTTTTCGGTTTCTGGTGCCATAGAGCCCCATGTGTTTGAAAACTCCGTCGGCCGCCATTTTCCCATTGAAATTTTCAGAAAATCATTTATAACTTTTAATTAAGTTATCGGATCGGGTTGAAACTTTGGCATCTGGTTGTGACCTCTAGCTCTACCTTTGGGCGGAAAATGGGCGTTCGGCGATGCCTAGTTTCTTTTTGCGGTAAAAAAGACTGTAAATTTTCTTTTGTGACACCCTGTACATTAGCAATTTTAATGAGCTGTTCCATGTCGAACGGAAGTTTTGGGGTGTCTTATATGCAACAACGAGTCTACGAATGCACCTTTTTTTTCCCCCCTTTTTTTCTGGGAGTGCATTTTGTTCGTCTTTTCTAACTTTCGAATAAGATAAAGGTTAGTTGTGCCACCTCGGCAGCTAATCCGGATCGCTCCACTCGGGCTTTTCTTGGTCGGCGATACGTAACTCATGGATGAGGGGGACTGAGGTTGTTCTTTCAATCCGTGCCGCCATGTTTTGTCTGGTGCGAGGAGACGCGGCCGGGAGGGAGAGGACTCAGTGTTTGTTCCTCCCGGCGGTCGCAGGTCGGCTGAGCGTGAGCCACCCGAACGTGTCGTGCTCGGACCTGGCCGCCCTGGCCAGGGACTCGGCGGCCTCGTGCCCGCTCCCGAGGGGCCAGCGGAAGGACGTGGCGGCCGCGGGCGGCGCCTCCTACTCGGACCCGACCATGCTGCGCAGTCGGCGCAGAATGCGGGTGCGCCGTCTTCGCCATGCCGTCCCCTTTCTCCCGCGCACGGGACGTGTCTCCGACCGTTCACACACCGTCCCCCCCGCTCCCCTGCATGGGACGTGTCTCCGACCGCTTAAAGGCCGACGACCGGACCCGAGATTCTGCAAGGCAGAAGATCCTCCTCTCCATGGGGGAGGAGGAAAGAGGCAACGGTGGACAGGGTAGAAGGGGGGAGAGGAGGAAGCGAGGGAAAAGTGGAAAGCGCGAACTGGTCGTCGGTCTTTAAAGATCGACGACCAGTTCGCGCTTTCCACTTTTCCCTCGCTTCCTCCTCTCCCCCTTCTACCCTGTCCACCATTGCCTCTTTCCTCCTCCCCCATGGAGAGGAGGATCTTCTGCCCCGCAGAATCTCGAGTCTGGTCGTCGGCCCTTAAGGCCCGTTCACACGCTTGCGACCGAGTAGGGCCGACTGAGACAAGACCGGTTTTTAAAAGCCTGTTGCGATGGCCTAGGATCGGATACGTTGCTGCGGAGCAGGTCTTAAGCCGTCGCAAGAGGCTTAATAACCGGTCTTGTCTCAGACGGTCCTACTCGGGTGCAAGTGTGGGGACAGGCCTTTACGCGAGTGGCCCACGAGCGGAGGGTGCGGCACAGAAACCGCCCTTGTTTTTCCTCCGCCATCGTGGCGGCCATCGCAGGAACATGGCCGGCCAGTAATTGTGACGTCATCGAATGGACATTAAGGAGGGAATGGTCGCGATAAGGGGACCAGTCGGAGACACGTTCTGGGTTCGAAGTCTTCACACTGCTAACGCGGGGTTTACACCCGTAATCGTGTTTTTGAGGGTATGTAACGCCCCCCTCCTACACCTCGAGGAAAGGACATTTAGAAAGTGGAAAGTATATACCCGTGTCTGCGGGCGTTTCTGCCTTCTATATCGCGCTCGTCTACGAGTTGGACTGTAAGGGGCAATTTGACCCGCAGAAATTTCTGGAACAAAAGGCCCCCCAGGAAGCTTTCGTAAACCTCCCGGGAGGCTCTCTGAAACGCGAAATCGGTTTATGGAGTTGGACTTGGTGCGAAGCGCGTTACGCTCGAGTGCAACGAGAAGCCTTTACGCGCGGGCCGAGGCAACGTGAAGCATACATTCCCTATATATACCGCGTAGGAATACAACACATATAGAAGCGTACTTAGTCACAATGAATCGAACCTGGTCGTAACGCTAGGTTTCCCAGGGGCTCGGCGTGCGTTTGTTGGGCGCCACTAGGAGGAGGCGATCGGAAGCGTCTGGACTATAGCTGTGACTCGAGGGAACCTGCGGTGGTAGGGGACTGTCGGTGCGCGGCTTTCCGAACGACTCTTCACGTAATCTCGCGACGTCCTTTACATAAACTCGTCTCGACTACTCTGCCAGGGAAAGTAGCCGAGAGTCCCAATTGTTCTGTAACCGAGGAAATCGTGACTCGGCGCACGTACGACACGTTCCATCTTCCCCGAGTTTATCGATATGAATCGAGATGACAGTCGATCGGACAGTTGTCGAATAGTGCACTCGCTCGCTCGCTCTCCGGACCGCAGGTGGAGTCAACGGAAGACGAGACGTCGTCGATGACGCCTCCGCTCGCGTCTTCGACGCCCCCGTCGTCCCGATTGGCCGGAGTGGACAGCACCGACCTCAGCGACGTCTTCGGACTGCGGAGCCGCCGTGCGGCCGCCGGGGCCCCGGACTCCGCGACGGCCGGCGTGGTCCTCTACAAGCTCCAAGTCCACCTCCGCTGCGGAAAGAACCTCGTGGCCAAAGACGCCTGCGGTAAGTCGACTCAGAGCCATTTGCTGAGGGAGTAATTGGACCCTAGACGGTTGTGGGCGAAGTTGCCTAGCTCGCTGCACGACGACCCACGACACCGTGCCAGGGTTTTCAAAAACAAGCAACTACATTTAATGGTAGATGGACGATTAGTGTAATAGTTTTGATTAATCGAACAGAAACCCGAGTGGGCCCAGAAGGCCTCCTGGGCTTTTGTTCCTCTTGTCCCCGGGGTCCTAAGCAACGCGCCCGTCGCTCCAGCGTTCCGCCGGTTGGGCTTACCAGACGCGCAGTCTGGTGGCGACTTACGGCGATGATGATGATGATGATGATACTGCGGCTGCTCCCTTTATAACGGGCGGGCTCAAATAATCGTGGCCAAGCCTGGGGGTGAATTCAGCGCCCCCTGTGTTGTGTATGATGCCACCAATCCTCCACTCGTCTTTTCGTCTGCTCGATGGTCTTCCAAAAGGCTTCAGTAGACGGCGGCAACTGGATAGGGGCGCCCCCTAGGTGCCACTATCTAGTCGAAAACGCCCGGTGGCGATTATGGCTGTATTGCGTGACATTTCAACGGCTTCTGCGGCCGTTTGCGATGTCCTCCCAACCTGCTAACATTGCTGGGTGTGTTTCCCTTCGTAGCTGTTCGAAAGTTGGCCACCAGGTTTTTACGAAAGAAGACGAGGTCTGGGTTAAAACGTAATTGTGTTGCGCGTGTGTTCTTTTAGATAGCCGGAACTTATAGCTAGCATCAATGGGCGTCTGGTGTCTCGGGCGTAGATGAGAAATTTAGTCAGTGCAGTACAACCGCTAGCCTATATAGGTCTTCGACGTGAACAAGGAAGTGGGAATACACGACCGCACGCCGGTGCGATGCTCATCCAGTTCGAAACGGGCAGGGATGGGGACTGAACACCGTGGGTTCTGCAACACTGCGAGCTTTCGCTACACGCTGTCCTAGCTGCGGCCCATGAATACACTTGGCCGCCGACTTCCAGAGGTCTCGGGTAAGAGTTTGGTCGAGAACAGAGCGCGGGCGTTCTCGGCTGCTGATTGGGCGCGGCGTGGCGGCTTCTTGCTGGGGCCGCTGAATCGACGAATGAGCAATGGTTGACCCGCTTGGGAGTTCACGGTAGGGCGATATTTGGGTGAGAACTCCTCATCGGACACACAAATGGAGAGGTATTTATTGCCGGCTCGGATGTGCTTGTCCCGAGTAAAAAAGGTTCCCCCCATCGGTCGATGGGGGGGGGGGGGGGGGGGGGGGGGGGGGGTTTAGGGCAGCAGAACATCTGGAGATTCGCGAAGGAAGCGCCGGGTGTGTTTCGCTTCCAACCCAGCGGACGATTGCCAGTTCAGCCTGGCTGCATTTGATGTCACCTCGGCGCTTCGCTCGGTTCGTAGCGGGGATTGCCTCTTGATCGGTTTATTAGCAGTCGACGTACGGTGTTTTCCAGTTTTATCTTTGAATAGGGCCGCGTAGCACACAGACCCGTTTTGTACTCGCGTCGGCGGAGGAGCCATTTTTGCGAAGGCCATCTTAGCTCACTCGGTTAGAGGATGGAAGTAGGTCTCGCGGCCATCAAGAGCGGAGCCCTGCGCCCTTACGCCGCGCGTTTCTGACGCGTTGGCGACGGTTCAGAACGGACCGAGGGCTCGCTCGTTCTGAGACGCCTCTCGCAACTTTCCAGGGAAATTTCCCTACCGAGGAAACTTTCCCGGAAAGGCTGCATTGCCGCATCGCGAGTCGTGCTTGGGGAAAGCTCTCTCTCCTATCTCGCCGGAAGTTGCTTGTGCACCTAAGCGCACACCACACTCCATCGCCAGTCTAGAGAATTACCACTCGTTCGCATGCGTGCGCCAAACCAATACCAGCTGGAAGACGAGGCCTGCGCACGGCGTTACGGTATGTGGACTCCCGACCCGCCCCTGGCGGCAGACAGGCTGAAACTCGACGGCAGGAGAGTCTGGCGTCGCCAGGTGCTCGCGTCGCACTCGTTGGGGGGAGCCGAAAGAACGCGCTGTCTGCGCCGGGAGCGAAGTTGAGTTGCCCGAATCCCTAGAAGGGGGGGGGGGGGGTTTACACCCCCCCCCCTAGGGGGTGCGTAAACCCCCCCTTGTTTTTTTTTTGAAGGCACCCCCTTAATTCGCAACGACTCCTCTTATCTCAATGCCCCCCACCATAAAACTTTCGACCGCCCCCCCTAAAAATTGAGACACCCCCTCCCCCTAATTTCAATTCCTGGGGAAACCCCTGGCCCGGATTTACTTGTAATGACGTTTGTGGTGGTTTCTATAGAGGTGCTATTGACTGGACTCGCCAGTGTGTAGAAAAGATCGTCGTTCCCTTTCATACTACAATGCGTGTCAATGCTCGCGAGCGCCTGACTTCATCTAGCCAGGCCACGTCCAAATCAAGATCTGTTTTTAACGCGATAGCGTTAAGGAACTCCTCTCGCAGAAAATCCGGCGTCGGCGGGACCGGAAAATCCTGATTGGCAAAGAAAATTGTCGAGAGAGAGAGAGAAAGCTTCTTTTTAAAGGAAACTGTTGAAGCGTCTCATTTTCACGAGATCTCCTGCAGACCGAACACTAGATGAAGACGAGGGCTCGAGCCAGCGGCCCTGACAGCGTTGTACACCAAGGGTTAATCGGAGCATGGTGTGCTTATTGTCCCCTATATATTACATTTCCGCCGTAGGGTTGCTCTACCAGTGAATACGCGGGAGAAGGAAAGGAGAATCGAAGCCACGACTGCCGACTGGCCAGCTCAGTGCAAACTCTTCACTCAGTGGTTTCATAGAACACTTTTCACTCACCTGAATGGCGATTTCGATAAAAAAAAAAAAAAAAAAAAGACGCGCAGCAAAAAGCCGTTATTTTATTTTCGACAATCTCAAGCCGCTCCATTTTACTGATTCTATATAGACCACAAGATATACAGAGTATATAACTCAATAACTTATAGTGCTGTTATATAACAGCGCCGTACAGATTGCGTGAAAACATTTTTGCTATAACCCGGCTTAGTTCTTCTGTAAATGCATCGCCAGCAAGCATGGCAAAGGTCTATACGGCAAAGAATATTCCTGGGTCAGTTCAGGAAAACCGAATAGCGTGCGCGCATAGTTGTGATTCTAGCAGCTCAACATGTACGAGAGGAAAGCGCCGATAGTTTGATTGCTGAAGAGAGCTTTCACCGGGTGGAATGACCTCCTTCAAAGAGAACCTGCGAAGGCTTGCGAAAGCTACGGGTACACTTTGAGAAAAAAATGCAGCATGTCGCCGTCGGCGAACCCACCCGCGTCGATCTTCTCGGTAGTGCACAACAACGGAGTCCCCACACCCCAGTGCTTTCTCTCCTTGGGCTTCCGCAGGAACATGTCCTCCTTGTGCTTACTCGCGTCGATCTCGCACGAGAGCAGCTTGGACCTGTCCCGCGGGTGAACGATGCCGAGCTTATAGACCTTGCTGAAGGGCCACTCCAAGTCCGAATCTTTGCTTCCGGGATGAAGGCACATGTAGCAGCCAACGCACAGCTGCTGGTTCTCTTTCCTGAGGATCTTGACGTACATGGAGACGACGTAGTCGTGCGCGTTCCACGCTGGACTCTCGTAGAACTCCATGCTGCCCGCGAGCGCCTTGGCCTTCTTCGCCGCCCAGTCGTCTGGGTACCAGTGGTAGGTCTTGGGTCCGCAGAAGCGCAGCACGTCTTGGGACACCCTGGCCGTGGCCGCGCTCAGCTTGTGGCTCCACGCGTTCAGCTCCCTGACGATCACTTGCTCGTTCTTGTCGCTCGCCGCGCTCACCGCAATGGCCACGCGGGTCGCGACCTCCTCGAAGGGCATCCGCTGCTCGGCGAAACCCGCGGCGCAGACCGCGTCCAGATTACGAAGGCTCGAGGATTGGGCCTCCAGCTGCTGCCTGCAGCCGGCGTCCACGGCTCGGACGTCTTCGCAGCATCGGTTGACGCTGGTCTGCAGCGACGCGATGTCGTCCGAGATCCTGGCCAGGACTTCCTTCACCTCGTCGCACGCCCGCTCGACTGCGGCGTCGCGGCTATAAAGGGCCCCGGTCGTCGCGGGCGCCTCGGAGACGAAGGCCACGCTGCAGCAGTCGTCTCGGCAGTGATCCACGATGCCGCTCCGCAGAACGTGAGACTCGCACCTGGGACAGGACACCGCGTGGAAGGCGCAGCCCTGATAGTGGTCCACGAGACCGGAGACAGGCCCCACGAAGCCGCAGCCGTGGGACGCGTTCCAGCAGGCCACCTTGAGGGAGAGGGCCCATATGCTCCCATTGAACACTGGGGAGGTAGCTGCGCAGTGCACTACTTTGTTTTTTTTTTTTGGGGGCGGTTAGGGCTAGTCAGTAGTAGAAAAAGTGTACCAGAAAAGGTAGTAGCAAAAGTGTACAAGAAACTGGGACTCCAATCAGGTCCGGAAAACTCTATGCAACTCCTGGTCCAAGTCGTCTGCTTCTTTCTACAGAAGTTGCGGTGACCTCAGAACGACGCCGAGCTCTAGTTGGCTCCGTTGAAACGATAATTAAAGGATGAAAGAATGTCGACACAGCACTCCGGACAGCTACCGCCATCTATAGGCGACGGCGGAAACCAGCCAAGCGGCTCGCCGGTTGTCTGGTTGCCGCCGTCGCTCATAGATGGCGGCAACCTTTCCAGCCTTTCTGCTCTGGGTTGCCGACTTGCGGCCGACCATTACTTCATTCCCACCATAGTACCAGCTTCGCTTGTCTTCCTTCTTTACCAGAGTGGAAAGGCTGAAAGTGTTTTTATTTTAATTTCTAATATTCTGTGTAAATGTCGTAAACGTTTCATGAAAGATGTAGAAAAAATTATTGCTACGTGCGTGCTACGGTGTGAAATTGACGAGTGTGCCAAACACCATAGTGAAACTTTGGCAGTCTCCACGCCTGGAGCTTAGAAAGTTCGTTCCTCCGGAAGAAAATGAGCCACCACGTTCGCATATAGCTGAATGTCCCTCCCAAGAACATTCCTTTCGCATATCCAGTATATATATATATATCCTAATTTGCAAACTTGTTTCACTTGAAATTAGAGTTGCCGCGCTAGCGAGCTGGTGGAAGCCTATACTAAAAAGGCCAGAAACGGGAGAAACAAAAAATAAATAAATAAGAGCGGGATAAACACAACACAGTCGCAAATCACAGCTGAAAATGGTTACTTGGTGAGTGTAAATGTCCAGGCATTGTATAAGTAAAATGGATATATTCATATATATATACATATATATGTATATCAGGGTGTCGAACCGGAACCGAACCGAAAACCGGAACCGAACCGGTATTTTTTCCGGAACTGAACCCGAACCCGGTTCGGGTTCGGGTTCAGTTCCGGTTCGTTATATTGTTATCGCGATGAACCCGAACCCGAACCGGAACTGAACCGGAAAAAATATAACGGTTACCGGCTCATGTCAAAACGGTTCGGCCACGTGCTGTTGACAATGAATGTGCTATCAATGCCATTTGTTTTTTAAGTGCCGTCAACTGACACACACCTCGCTTACATATTTTTCTTCTCCACTCAGTCTTAGGAATATAAACGCTGCATCCATGAATCTTGACA
Source organism: Ixodes scapularis (assembly GCF_016920785.2). Taxonomy (NCBI): domain Eukaryota; kingdom Metazoa; phylum Arthropoda; class Arachnida; order Ixodida; family Ixodidae; genus Ixodes; species Ixodes scapularis. The sequence continues at coordinate 13,066,986 of NW_024609837.1, forward strand.
TAGGAACCAGTATTGCGCTGGTCGCGGCTTGCACGAAAAAAAAAGAATTGGAAGGCTGTGCAAAAAAAAAAAAAAAAATCGCGTCACGGGATTTCATTTTTCTACAATCTCGTAAATCCTAAATGCTGCTGTGTGCTCATTTCATAACACTTTTCTAGAACGCGCGAGTTCTTGAAGCTTGCTTCCATCGGAATGAGAAGAGAAAAGGCTGTGGAGTTTGATAATAATGCATCCGGTTTCGTATAGGCACTGAGAAGCTAACATATTTGTGAGACAGCGAACTCTTCTATTTTAATATTTATCCTATTACGTCCTTCTGGCGTTGCGTTCGGTAAAGTGTTTTTCATATTCCGTATCTTGTTTAATGAAAACTTCTTTAAGGGTCTAATTTGAGTTACCGAAGGCTAGTTCAAATAAAGAAAGCTGTATTTTCTCCCCACTGTTCCTTCAATTGCTTACACGCCGAGGTGGCGGGATAGTTAGCGAGTTCTACTTGTAAGCGGGTTTGTAAGGAGGTCGCGGATTTTACAGCTACTGCGTCGGGCTCAATTAGATGAAGTCCGAATGCGTAAACGTCGGTGAGGTAACCTTTGAGTGCACATAAAGAAACCATTCCTGGTAGAAATCCCTGAGCCTTACACTACGATGTATCCCGTTTCGTATGTGCTGATTTCAGATGTTTTATTTGTAATTTATTTTGATGTTGCAATTTGTCATTTATAATTTCTGAACCGGTTCGCGGATCGAATTAGTCGAACCGGAACTGAACCGGAACAAAATAAATTTACCTGAACCTGAACCGTAACCGAACCCGTATTTTTTTCGGTTCGACACACTGATATATATATATATATATATATATATATATATATATATGTGTGGAGACACCCTTCTATTACATGAACTAAGACTAGCGGCGTCCTCTTAGACAACAGTATGTAGTTGAAAGTTAGCTGTGACGACACGACATCCGAGATCGACTCACCGACTGTCAACGGTTTTAGTCTCTGTACTGCGATTTTTTGAGTTAGCGGTTGGCAGTGGATAAACATCCGTTGTAAACCGAGAACTTTTTCTTTTTTTCAGTGATGGCGATATGGTTACACAGGTTCGAGTCGGGTGTCTGAAAGCAATGAAAGCGCGGAGCCAATGAGCGTGGTCCCGTTCGTGACACCCCCTAACCGTGTCAGGAGCGATTGGAAACAGGCTGAAAATGTCCATACCAAGAGGTTTGGCACCACTTTGTCGAAGGCCCATGCACGAGCCTTCTACCAAACACTGTTGCTTTTACTCCTTTTTGTATCGGGATATGCCGGCACAAGGTGCATGTATACATGGACTAGTAGGAGAAGATAGAGGTTACTCGTTTCGCTGTTGGCCATGATGGTCGTGTGTCCTCGTCCATGATACACTATTGGTGCTGTGGCCGCAGACACAATCGAGGCCATAGCGCGTGCTGGATCGCACCGGGGCAACGAACGCTAACGCATCTAACAATTACGACACTCGGTTTAAGCTCGACTCAGCTGTTTCCGATCGCCCTAAGGATGGGGCTGGCATGGACACCTTCGGAGCGGAAAACACACGCTTACAACTCGGGATCCGCCGCGACACATTAGAAGCCGCTTCTAATGTTTCGAACGAACGGTTCGACATCCTGCCTATAAGAGTCTATATATGAGATCCAGGCCCAAGCCGCACAGATTTGGCCACTCATTGGCCAATGACTTTAAATGGTCCTTTGGCCAGTGGCCAGACAGTGGCCAGCCATTGGCTGATGACTGGCCTTTCTCTGGACATTGGCCAATGGCCAGAAGATAGAGGTTACTCGTAGGAGAAGATAGAGGTTACTGGCTTTTCTCTGGCCATTGGCCAATGGCCACTGGCCATCAGCCATCGGCCACTGGCAATCAGCCAATGGCCACTGGCCATCAGCCAATGGCCACTGGCCATCAGCCAATGGCCACTGGCCATCAGCCATCGGCCAAGCATTGGCCGATGAATGGACACTTTTTGGCCATTGGCGACAAGACTATCGCCAGCCATTGGCCAATGCTTGGCCAAATTCCGTGCTACTTGTGCGAGTGAGTGCTCTCCCATATATATATATATATATATATATACCCTTCGCTTGCCGAGGTAGGCTTCCGAGAGCTCGTGCTGAATGAGATCGTCCTCGCAGAAGGAGCCCTGGTCGAGCGGGCAGCAGTTGCCTCGTTGCACGCAGTCCGCCTGGCATTCGCTGCACAGCGTGTGGGCGCAGGGCAGCTTGACCGCTTTCCGGGACACCAGTCCGCACAGGCTGCACGCGCTCTGGGCGATCACCGCCTCCTGAAACAGCATGGGCCTCCAGTCCAAGGAGGCCGAGAATCCGGTCACGAAGAGAGGCCTCGCGCACGCAAGGTCGCCGCCCTCCGCCATCTTTTTCTTTCGGCCGCCGCCAGCTACGCCTGCAAAAACGGAAAAAGACATTTCGAGGGTGTCAAGACAAGCGAAAAGAGCATCTAAGAGACGGCCAGGGTCGCGGTAAAAGAGGGAGGTTGAGCGTCAGGCCCGGGGGAACGATTCTGAAGGCAGCGACACGCGCAGGTAGCGACCGCATACAACCAACCGTATACGCCGGATTTATGAAACAATCTTACGACAAGAAAAGGTCCGTACGACAAAAGCTAAGAACAAATTCGTATTCTCGAACGAAATTATTGTAAGTTTTGCGTCGTTACGTTGAAATCTTACGACAGCTCCAGAGGTTTCTTGCGCACTTTTTACGATCAAATCCTCATGGCCGACAACATATTGCTGGCTTATACATCGCCACAACGACCAAAGGGCGCTTATTTTTCCAATCACTTTCCGCGCACGTCCCGCCTTCAAGATGCAGTGAGAGAAATTACATAAGTATTCGAAACTGAACGGCACAGAGACGAACGTTGGAACCACTAATGCCCGGAAAAGCTACAGCGGCAGCGATCCCACCAGCCAAGCGACCGTTAAGGCTAGGCCTAACAAGGCATTCCGACGCAGCGCTGCTCCGACGGTGGGCCCTTCCAATGGGGCTCCCCCTTGGGGAAGGGGAGGGGGGGGGGGGGAGGGAATAAAAAAAAATGAAAGGCGTTTACAATTCTTTGTAACGCCGAATTAGAGCGCAGCTCTTGAGAAGGAGGAGGGGAAGGTACAGAGAGGAGGCTATGCCTCTCCTCTCCTGCTCGCCTCCCATTTAGGAAAAAAAATTGCCGCTAAAATTAGCGGAGAATTTTTTCCACCAAATTTAGCGGGGAAAATTTTCCGCTATATTTAGCAGGTAATTTTTCCCGCTAAATCTAGCGGCGAAATTTTTCCACTAAATTTAGGGGGAAATTTTCCGCTAAAGTTGTCGGGGAATTTTTTCCGCTCGGGAAAATTTTTCCGCTAAATTTGGCAAGAAACTTTTCCCGCTAAATTTGGCGGGGAAAGTTTTCCCGCTAAATTTGGCGGGGAAAGTTTTCCGCTAAATTTGGCGGGGAAATGTACCCATAATGCACCGCGCGGTTACGCCAACGGTGACGGCGACGCCGCTCAAGCCGGAAGCGGAGCTGCGCTCTAATATCACTGCGGCGGTATATAGAACACAAGATAAAAAAGAAAACGCGGCAATTCAGCCGCCACCAGCGTCCGGAATTGCGCCCAACGCAGGCTGCCACAGCCTACTGACGAGAAACTCCACAGCTCAGCGCAGTCGGGCAACACTGACGTACACTCTCAAAACCAGGGACGGGCGCTGTAAATCGCTTCGTTCGAGACTGCCGCTGGAAAGGTCTATAGACCTTTCCAGCGGCAGTCTCGAACGAAGCGCGTCCTTGAATACCGATTTCCAAACTTTTTACAATGTGACTAACTTACGAACTTCTAACCTAAATTGTCGTAGCCTAAGAAGCTCTCCGTGAATCTGGCCTCACATCTTTTCTTTTTGTAATAAAAAAAAAAACAAAAACAAAAAAGATCGAGGTACACCTAAGCACTTCTTGTGAGTTGTGAATGCGAAAGCATGCACATCATTCTTGCTCTCCGCGTGTTGGCGCGCTGCGAGTCAGTTTCAACGACCGGCCACCCCATGGCGCTGCGTGTCCGGCGAATGAGAGCCTGGTCGACGCGCGTTAGCCAATGGGATCGAAGCGGTGTAAAAGGTGCCGTGGCTAACTGACGAATGGGAGCTGGCTTGACTTGGAGAAGGATTAAGAGCCGTTTGGCATGGTTTCAAAGCTGATGTCGTCGGCTCGTTCCATGAGACAGTTAATGCTTTCGCATTAAAACATAAATTCTAGAAGCGTCTGCGGGTGAGCGAGGGCGCCACCATCCCAATACCCTATTTATGTGATTTTCTGCTGTTTTGTCATTTCCCCCGGTTTTGACTGCCCGTTCGGCGCAGACGTTACAGGATCCTCCCCCCCCCCCCCCCCCCCCCCCCCCGCAAAGGAGGCAATCATCTGGCATAGTAAAGGACTGGTGATTAGACCAGGTGGGGATTCCTTATAGGTGTCATCGGAGTTTATCTTTTGTTCAAAATTCAGAGTTTATTGGAGTTTATCCCTTTCTTTAAATCTCAATTTTCCGAAATTCAGAGTTCAACTATACACTGTTTCCAATTCTTTAAAATTAAGAATAAAAATAAAATTTACCCGGACACGACCGTATTCTAAATTCACAAGGACATCACCTGAATCGAATGATATGTCGCAGCTGCATTGGAAATTGCCGCCATCAGCGTTGAACGTACAAACTATCTTACGATAAATCTTGCAAAAGAAATGTTCCTTAAAGTAACGTTAGTAGTTTAATATAACTAAACACCTGAACGTAGTCGCTGGGAAGCAGAGAAGCTCCAGCTGGCCTGCCCCCTTTCTAGGAAATCCACAGGCTCATAGCTTTCAGTTATAAAAACGCGACCCCTGCTTCCTATAAAATACAAAAATAGTATGATCCAAACTTGAAATCGGAACAGTGATTTTTGTCGTGACCTAAACGAACAGAGACTCGTTGTTCTGAACAAACCTCGACGAGATAAACGGGAAACTCCCTTTTGTCAATAGTCCGAGATGTCGAAGGGAACCCAAATGGCCTCTTTTACAGATCGGTCGACACTCTGCTCTCACAAGATTTATTTGTAAAATACCGTGTTTTTTTTTCTTTTTATTTTACCATCGTGACCTTGAAAATCCAAGTTCTTCGGAAAAGATCCGAACTAACAAAAATTTCAACCGGCGAGTGATTTTCTTTTGTTTATCCAAAGACAAGGAAGTCTAAAACGTATATGCAACCAAATTTTTTGCTACATGGTACCTACATCACAGTAGGTAAGCCTTCGTCGTATTGCGGCACTTGCACTGTGAGACGAGAAGCCTGGCGAGACCCCATTTCATAACGGTGGAAGGAATCACGGGGGTGGCCCTTGGGCAGTGTAGCACATTATCGAGTATATTCCCGTACGTAGCTTCGCCTAGTATCTAGAGAATGTGAAAGTCACGTAGCACCAGGCAGGAGAGCTTAGTCTTTGAGCAAAGCTTTCGCACGCACACTTTCCGCCGTGCACACTACGAAAAAACGGTATGCAGAGAGCAATTGTCGTCTGCTTCTTGCGCCAGAGTTGCGATGACGTCAGAACTATGCCGAGCTCTGATTGGCTTTGGTTTAAAAGATAGATGGTAGACCTCAATGCTTTGTTTTCAATCAGCCAATGAGAGTTCGGCATACTGACGTCATCGCGACCCCTGCGGAAAAATCAAGCAGACGAACTCCCGCTCCGCAAAGGCTTGTCTGCAATCGAAGTTGCAGTAACCATAAAAAGGGGGAATTCCGAGCCTATTGCGCCGTTATTGTCTTCTGAATGGGCTCATTGACCTCGTTCTACTATCCATGAAACGGATATTAGGACACCACTTCCAGGGAATGCGTCATCTCAGTGTGTGTGGCTCGAAGAAGCTCAAGCAAAAGCGAAGCCATGTGGACGCATACGAATGTTTATACGGCTAGTATTGTCGCGTGGAATATGGCGGCACTGGTTCAGTAAAGTGCTGCCAGTGCAGTCTACCGGGGATTCGGCATTATGAAGTAGTGATGACACGACCGCACGCTCGTACGATATGCAGGCGACATGTAAGCTTGGGCGTGTGGGCTTCCCGAAATGCTTCGGAAGAAGCGCGTTCCTCACCGCTAGGGCGAGCTTCGTCGATAGATATATTGCGCTGATCTAAGCAAGACATTGACGCACAGGCAACCAGGCAGCTGCGAGGGGGCGTGGAAGTATTATGCTTTGGAGACGCGAGGAAACAAATCCTGACTGCATTACGATACAAATGCACGAGCAGAATTGCAATAATTGCCCATCCGATCTGCTGAAAGATGTCAAATACCTAGGGATGCGTATAGACAAACCAATTAAATAAAATATTCACGTAAAACAAATTTGTAAAAGAAATAAATAAATTAAGGATATTAATGGCGCACATGTGCCGCATACAAGATCTGGTCCCTCGATCCCTACTAAGAATGATGTACAATTCACTGGGCAACTCCATATTCCAATATGAAATGACGGTCTACGAACACTGTGCCAAATATTTACGACTAAAAATAGAATCGATTAAAGAAAGGAGTCAGGAATACCGGTTACCTAAGTGAAGAATCTGATCTGCAAAACCATGTGCATAAAAAAACTAGGAATGTTGCGTTTTAGAGACCAGATGAAGTATGACATTATTATAAAATATTTTTTTCAGCATCAAACATGAAGTGTAAAATGCAAAAAAAAAAAAAAAAGGTTAAGACCGAAGAAAATATTGAACCAGTTATTTATATTAAATATGGAGAGGCCACAAGAAATTATTTTGTACCTAAGGTTTCTAATAAATTATCTGAAGAGTTACTTAAATAAACACCACCACCCCCAAATAAAGAAGGTAAAAAACATGGATACTTGAATGCAGTAAAACACACCCCTAGAGAATTGGTTTTCTTCGATAAGTTGGATTGTAGTTAACGACGTGACGCAAGTAAAGCCAAAATCCAACATATCTTATACATTACTGCTGTTTAATAAATTGGGGGAATAGACTAAAACTATATTTTTTCCTGGAGCTAGAAACTGCATTTATTTTGCAACGGTGCGTTTTAGTGCATGTTTCCTAATTCGCTAACAAAAATGCAGAGACATTTCTGGCGCCTCACGCACAAGCCAATATTGGCTTATGTGGGATTTACATTGGAACTGCATTTTAAGCGAAAAATATTGTATTGTATTACCGAAATATATAGGAAATATAAGAAAACAGGTCAAGGTATAGTTTCACTAATGCACTTTCTCGTTCAGCGTGCTAAAAACTTAAAAAGAAGAGATTAATTCGAGGAAACACGTTGCAAATCTTTTTATTTTTTGCTTGAAATACAATATGGTGGAACTCGAGATTGCTATTCATTGACAGATACCAGTCGTTGTGTAAATAAACGTAATTATCGGGTTACTGAAAAAAAAACTGCTTTAAAAGCTTTCAGATAAAATGCAAGTGGCGATTACGCCAAGAAAGATAGAATATATGCGCATTGTTGTTAACGACCTTCAGAAAAGGCTCCCAAGCTGATCAAAGTAGCACACCACTGCTTAAAAAACGGTGTCTACCTGCAAGCCAGGAAGAAGCATTTCTGCAATTCGTTAGAAAACACTTTCTAAGTCACGCTAACTGACGCGCCTCTTGGGAACCTTCAGCAAGGAAGACTACTACTGCCATTCTCTTTCTGTTCGCACCTCTCGAAAACTTTAATTCGTAGAGCATGCTCAGCAGCTTACAACGGCGCTCTGTCGATCCCCGAGAAAACTTCAACACTTTGCGCGGAAACAGCAGCCACGATTTCCCCGTCATATCCGGGAAAAGAAGTAAAAAAAAAAAATGCAGGCTGTTGAGAACGACTCGGCTGACCTTAAGGGATCCGATGCGCAGACGGACTACGGCTCTAATCTCAAAAACAAATGCAGCGTGTCGTCTCGGACAAAGCCGCCTCTCTCGATCTCATCTGCGGTAGTAAGAAAGCTATTTCCGTAGCCCCGGTTGTGTTTATCCTTGGGTCTCTGAAAAGGCAATTTGTTTTCAGACAGGCTGGCGTCTTCCTCGCACGATATTACTTTCCTCCTGTCCGTAGGATGAAGGACGCCGAGCGTGAACGTCTTGCCGAAAGGCCATTCTAGCCTGGCGTCGTTCTCGCCAGGATGGATCTCCAAGAAGCAGCCGAACCGCAAGCGCCCGCCTTCCTTGTGAAGCTGGATTAGCTGGGACACCCTGTAGCCGCTCGTGTACTGCGGGGGGCTCTGAGCCTTCTGCGGGCTTTTGAACGCACGCAGCTTCAGGGCCGCCCAACCCTCCAGGTACCAGTGAAGTGCCTCGGGTCCGCAGCAAACACGCACGCTTTTGAACAACTGTTCGGTGATGGCCACCAGCCTCTCACTCTGCGAGCACAGTTCTTGAGTGAAGTGCAGCTTGCTGTCTACACTAGCAGCCTCCATGGCGTTCCTGATATCCACCGCGACCCGGTCAAGGACGCTGCGATCTTGCGTGAAACCTGTCCTGCAGAGCGCGGCAAGTCCTGCGATCTGTTCTGCAAGCACCGACGATTGCGCTTCGAGTCTTTCCGTGGACCTTCTTTCGCCTTCTCGGACACTCTCGCAGCACTGGTTGAGGCTGGTCTGCAGAAACATCAGGTCTTCGGACGTCTTGAGCATGGCTTGTTTCAGGTCGTCGCTCGCTTTCTCTATGTGGTCGTAGTCTAGCAGGGCACGACTGCAAGTTGGCGCTTCTTTAGCGAGAGGGACTCTGCAGTCATTTCTGCAGTGGCCCGCAATCTCGCTCCTAAGCACGGAAGAGCTGCACCTAGGGCAGGAGACTACGTGGAACTTGCACTCCTTGTAGTGGTCCAGAAGACCGGCGACAGGGCCCACAAAGCTGCAGCCGCTGAAGACGTTCCAGCACGCCACCTTAGGGAAGAAAACACATAGGAGGATTGAGTACAAGCTCCATTTTGGTATTTTGTTAGTACAGCATGAAAGCGAGAAGCTGCGTTTACAAAATCCGACTTTCAAGTAGTTTTTGCAAGATTGAGACTCCCACTTTCAATTTCATGCTCTGAGCATAACTTCATTTGACCATCCTTTCCAACTATGCCTTGGAGCAGTTTTTTGTTATTTTGCTGATGATTAAAACAAGCTCTAAAGAGAAAATGATCGGGACGATGAGCATCTTAACATTCCAGGACAATATGCTCACGCTACACACTCTTGAAACTTTACCATAGTCAGCAACAGGTTAAGAATGCAGTAGAAGCTACGCCTGAAGCACGCGCTCGTTGTCTCCCACCGGGATTTAACCGCGCCTGCCTCGAAGTGTTGCCAAAGTCAGGAAGCTCGCGCTGGAGGCGCAGCATCTACTGCGCTCTTAACCTGTCCCCGAGAATAGCGACGTTAACGTGTGACAAAAGTCTCGAGGAATATTGCGTCCACTCGACGTCAAGTTCAGCAAACGCCCTCACCCTGCGCTTCCCGAGGTAGCCGTCGGAGACATCGAGTTGGATGAGGTCATCCTCGCTGAAGGACTCTCGGTCGAGCGGACAAGTGCTCCCTTGTTCGACACAGTCCTCGTGGCAGTCCGAGCAGAACGCATGAGCGCAGGACAGCTTCACTGCCTTCCTGGAGACCACTCCGCACAAGGAACACGCGCTCTGCGCGATGACCGCCTCTTGAAACAACAATGGCCGCCAGTCTAGAGCGTCGGAGAATCCAGACATGCAGTAGGACCTCGTGCTGACTGGGCCGCAGTCACCGTCCGCCATTCCTTTGGCTGCTGACGAGTGCAGTTAAAGAACCTGTGAAAAAGGAGAGGAGTCTGAATCGTCAGACAGGATCGAGCCCTGTTGGCGTCTGTGAATGATGGAAGGTAGGGATTTCTCTTTTTTGAGCCACACAAGGAATAGATCTTCACCACACAGATGACGTCAATACCATTTAATTTAATAGACGAAAGCGCGTGACAATCGTTACACAGCACCACTCTAGCAGATACCTTTATTTTTCCTTGGATACTTACCACAACCATTGCAGAAAGTAGATAGGCCTGTTGTTTGTTTTGCTGTGGACCGCGTTTAAAGATGGCCACGCTCGTTGCCTAGCGCCATGAACGTACGCTTCGCAGAAAATGCCCGCTCGCAGAGGTAAGCTCAGAAACTACGTGCTGCACACACACATAATTCGCGATGTATCAAGAGGTGCGTCAAGTACTACGGGCTGGCACAACATATTTGTCATTTATCAGATGTGTAAGGAGGTGAGGTATCTTCGTGTTCAAACTGCTCCACTCACACCCGGGTGCGTGGTGGTCTGCTAGGCTCAGTGGCATTCATTTTACGCAGTAAGATTCGCTCAAAAAGTTGATTCGTTGATTTTTCATTCACCCTTATCACATACGAAACGACTCGGTGTTTCTTCCGATGTGATCTTGCTGTCTGGCGACAGCTCTACTGAACTTTAAAGAAGCAGGTCTAGCAATTGTGTTTTCATTAATTATCCCGGCGACGAAAGTGTTGCACCTTCTGCCCCCAATTGCGGCATGAATTAAAGTTTACTACATATTGTGCCAAAGTGCCAGAATTGCGCCACACCTCCGCCGAGATGGGCTTAAGCAGAGCAAAAGAACTAAAATATTTTATTGTTGGTCGATGCTAAAATTTAGAGGAGTCGCACGAAAAAATGATGCAAAGACGTATTTCACAGCGTTTCTACTCAACGTATAGTTTGTTTCATCTTAGGTCAGAGCACAGTCGAAGGCTCGCACACATACAACCCCGAACACGCCTAATAAAGCTGCTGCTTTTAATTGACCTAGCCGATGAAGGAACATGCACCGAAAGAAGGACGAATATCATAATGTCGCGCTTTGACGTTGTTTGGTTGACTTCATTGGCTGGCAGCGCCGGTGTGGCTTTGGATTTTAAGATGAAACGAAGTATTGAAATTGCTCGTCATCACGCGATGGCCTGCTGATTTGGCTGGAGGGTCGATCTTGGACATTATCTAAGTTTCCAGACGATGTCGGGTGCTAAAAGTTGCGAGAAAACATTGCGGAATAATTGGATGGCGGCTACTGTGGTAAGACAGAACCAGGGTCTTGTACTCCTCATGAAGTCGCATGATTATCATGTCTGCCGCATGTCTCCGTGCCAGATCTCACCAGCACGCGCACGCGCAGAGCTTCACCGCTTTGCACCGGAGCACTAGGAGCAGCTGCTGACTTAGGGGAGCGCAATAGGCTCGGAAATTATGCTCAAGACTATCAGAGGTCTAAATACATTTGACTTAATTGCAGGTTAATCTCTGATCTAAAAGAAAAAAGCTGAAACGAGAAAGAGAAGTAAAAAAATATATCGCGGGTATATTTTTGAGTAAATACGGTAGTCAAGTCAAGGCAGCTGTCGATCGAAAGAGCAGCGAACCTTGACTTCACTATGGTTTCAACGCCGCCAAAAAGCAGGGTCACTTTTAAAGCGCAAGTTTAGGCCTTCATAATACTTGTGGGTGGTTGTTTTTGCAGTTTATAACAATGAAGTCTCGAGATTCGCAGGCCCATAAAACTTGGGGCACACACTTTATTGATAGACGTTTTAGCGGATATACTAATTTTTGCTGGCATTTTACAGAAATTATACTTACTGGCTAAGTAAACTACCGGGTATAAGAGTGGGAGTGGAGAGAGGCTTTATGCCATCTGAAGTGTTGCGCTATGATTCATTTTCCATTAATTTTTAGAACCCATTATAAATTGAACCTACACTTACCATAGGCTTATTTCTTAAAAGTAGGTTCTGTGTTCCTTTTGCGCTCTATGTATTCTTATTACAAGAGGTCATAATATGCTCCAGTATCAAAGAAGAACCCTCAGCTATTTTCAAAAATAGGCTCATTTAGCGATGCAACACTTTGTTTTTTCATCTTCAAGTGATGAGCAAACAGATGTTGACATCTACTCTAACAGCGTCAGTGGCTGCTCCTGAACAACATTTTGACTGCTATTGAGCCTGTTACAAAAAGTCAAAGGCAGCCTCTATTACTGTTATCCTAGTAAGAAAACAAGGAAATCTTATTTAAAATATTTTTGTACTAAATAAACTAAACAAAAAAAGTACCAGTATACCTGCTGCCATCAACAAAGTCGCCTTCTGAAAGAAATATCCACAAAGCATATATCAACAGAGCATGCGCTGATCGTTTGTTTTGTTGCTATACGTGTGCTTAAGGGTGCGAGGAAAGATATACATATAGAGGTGCCATTTATAAGATGACAATTTTGTAGGTATACAAACAAATATTACAAAGTCGACGTACCTAAATGTGGAAGGAATCATGCAATCATGTACTCAACCTCAAAAATCGGAGTTCTTTTAGTGTCAGCAACACTTGGCTAAGACACAGAAACAGTAAATTCTAATCAATCGCAACACTTTCTCTCCTTTCAACCTATCCAAGTGTTTAAATATGCAGGTGCATCAACTGTAAGCAAGGAAATCGAATGGAAAACTGCTTCGACAGAGTAAACCCAATTGCAGGATCAAAATCCAAACCTTTCGATTGCTGGCAAGGGGCCTACCACTAGTCTGCATTGGGAGAGTCTTTCGGCAGATACAATTAGATCCTGTTCTTTGCGGTTTATACGTTCGCGTATTTTGAAGCAATCAATCGGATATATGTGACTACTTAATGTATTCCTTGCTCGAATACGATAATGTAATGCACTTTTTGTCAGGTAAATATGACAATACCTAATCAAAAGTACGCACAACAACGCAAAACATGTAGCGTATTAACCTTTTTCATTCATTTTTTAACTTAACGGATTCACAGCCTTAAAATAGAACCACCACTCGTGAAATGGAAATGAGCGTCTTATTACACAACAGCTCTTTTTGAAATTAATGCTTTTGGACAAATCAATGCCATGCGGTATCTACTGTGTTGTCGCTATAGCTCTCGCTAAAGTCATGTCGTGGGTAAGCACTACCCTTCCACCCTTATTGTTTACGCTTGCTTTTCAAGCAGCAATGGAAAAACAAAAACAATATGTGTTGCATGACTGCATCATCCAGAACATCACCCCAAACCTTTTGGAACATTGATACCATTCGTTTGTTCTTCCATTGTCCACAATTAAGATATTTCCTGTCTGATGTGATTGCCATTTTAACTCTTTGCAAGAACGCTTTACACCTTTTACATTTACATTAAGAAGCTAATCAAAACCTTACAAAAAAATTTAGATTAAATGTATCATGAAGATACCTTATTTTTCCTTTGACCAGGTATAGCACTCTGAAGAAAAAAAGAAAGGGTGTGGCCATTACATTCCTTGTCACATATAAGACACCCCAAAACTTCAGTTTGACGTACAGCACACTGATGTCGAGCTGAGGGCCCCAACCTTTGCGAGAGGCCGGATGATGGTGGGATAAAACATAATAAACAGCCTAAGCACGTATCAAAAGCTGCAGAAAAAAACAACAAAAACACTGAGGTTTTGCACATAATAAACAGCATAAAAACTGCAGAAAAAAAAACAATGAGGTTTTGCAGTAGTGCTAAGAAAACCTCGATTACTTTTTTGCAGTCAGTTACACGTGCATTAGCTATTCTAATAAGTTGTACAACTCCGCTATCAAGCCGCTCGTGAAAGTTGGTGGCGAAAACTCGCCTGGGTCGTTACCGGCCTACTAAAAGGGGAAGCCCACGGCGCTGCGACATGCTCAGCCATTCAAACGTCCAAGATTTTGTGCGCGACAAGACTAATGTATTCACGGGGAGTGACCCGTATTCCCTCTAGTAGAGTATTTGCGCTCGCCTTTGATTCATGATAACCAAGTCGCGACACAAGTACACAATAGCCAAGTACCCCCTCACTCTGAAAACCCTCGCAGCCAGTGAGCGCCGACGATGGCCCATGAAATCAATAATGCTTGTGTGTGATCAACACCCGCAACCTTTCGATCACGATTCAAGTAAACTGTCGCTGCACTTCTCTGGCATTTTCCGTTTGGCAGTTTCGTTTTTGTTTTGATCAAGTTTAGTGACTGGCGCATTTTCACCGTATGAGTCAAGCAGATATACCTAGGTATTTACTGCTTAAAATGTTCTCTACTCTTAATGTCGTTATGCATTGAATGGATGACCTCAAGTACCCACCTGCGTAAACGTTTGCACAACACCAAGGCGAAAATGCAGAAAGAGTTCTTTTTATTCACTTACCAAACGACCGAGGTCATATAGTCTTGAAATAAGAAACGATTTAATTTATAATATGGAAATCAAAGTATTCCTATTATGTAGCACTTGATTCTGATATTGATGTTTCTGGCAGATGAATGCCATGCCAGTATACTGTGACGAAGAAGACGACGACGCTGGGGCAGTGGGTGCCTGACCATCACGTGCCAAGCTCAGCGCGCACGGCCCGGCTTCCATAAAAATCCTTCTATCTCATTGAGTGGACGCATCATTGTCATTTGCTGCCGGCCGCATATCTTCGTAACAATATACTTTGTTTTACTACTAAGTTTACTCTTAATAAGGTCACATCGTTTGGAAGGATTGAATTGCGTTCCTATTGCCTTGGCTTTTCATGCTGCTATGAAAAGCATTACGAAATGCACACGACTGAGTCATGAAGCACATCGAGCCTTTCGGAGTATAAATAAAATACCTTTATTTTAGGATTGTCTATATTACATATTGCATGTCAAAGGTTTAAAATAACCCCCCCCCCCCCCCCCCCCCTAAAGAAGAAAAGGTACACTATCGGAAGCTCAGTCTTCGTCCAAAAGTAGCGTTGGCCAGATGCCAAAGTTTCATAGCTTGCCGAGTTCAAGAGTTTAATGTTTGGGAAATTTTCAATGAAAAAATGGCGGCCGACGATGCCCACGAATATACCTGGAGATTAATGGCCTCGGCTATCACATGTTACTTGGACTCAACTCAACATCACATGTTCCCACTGAAACCTTCAGAAAGTAATTTATAATTTTTAACTAAGAAAACGGTTAGTTCTGAAAACTTGACACCTGGTCCGGACCGTTCGTTACATTTGTGCGGAGTTAGCGATAAATATTTTATTTTTGTTGTGACAAAAACAACATTATTATAATTTTCCGGGTATATGCTGTAGTTACAGAATTCCTTGTGAAGATGCTTATCAGCCAGCACGTTGCTTACAACCATCAGCCAGGCTAAGAGGCCGACCAGATCACGGCTCAACCGTCATAAACAAATGGAGCTCCCCATTGGAAACAAACCCTTCGCTCTCAAGCTTATCCGGAGAGGACAAATAAGGATCGCCGAAGCTCAAGTTCCTCACCCCTTTGGGCTTCTCGAAGTTCTTCAACCCCGAATATTTACTCGCGTCCACCTTTATGGAGATCACATTCGTCTTGTCCTCGGGGTGAATGACCCCTACAGTGTACACTTTGCCGAAGGGCCATTCCACCTCCCCGTCGTCCTGCCCGCCGTGAAGCGTCAGAAAACACCCGAATCGGAGATGGTCGTCGTCCTTCCCAATGTCCGCGCACAGGCTCACCCTGTACCCAAACATATCCCGGACGGGTCCGAAAGCGTCCGCGTAGCCCTTCTTGATGGCCCGTCTCTTCAGGTCCTCCCAGAACGCGAAATACCAGTGGGACGTCTTGGGTCCGCAAAGGCCGGCGAAACTCTGGGACAACTTGTTGGTCGCTTCGACCGCCCTGTCGCCCTGCGCGCTCATCTGTCTGGCCAGCTGGTCCCTGCAGTCGGCCATCGCCTCGTGGAGCGTCCTCCTGTCCTCGGCAAAGCCTGTGGTGCAGAGCGCGCTGAGCTCGTTGATCTGTCCGGCCAGACTCATGGCCTGGACTTCGAGATGGCGCTCGCACTTTGCGTCTACTGCGCGGACGTCTTCGCAACAGCGGTTAAGGCTCGTCTGCAGGGACATCAGGTCCTCCGAGATTTTCGCCACCGCTTCCTTCACTTCGGAGCACGCCATTTCGACGCTGTTCATGCCGTGGGTGACCTGGACAGCTGTCTTTGTAGCTGTAAGCTCGCAGCTACGATCTTTCGCGTGCTGCACGATGTTGCGTCGAAGCACGGAACGGTGACACCGGGGGCAAGAGACCACGTGGAACGTGCACTCCTTGAAATGGTCCGAGAGGCTGTCTATAGTACCCACAAAGTCGCAGCCGTTCAGTGTGTTCCAACAGGCAACCTGGAGTGAAGCAGAAAGAAAGAACCAGGTATAAGTAGTAGAAATGCTCCCTAAGCGGGCCACGAGTACTTGGACTGAGATAGCCAGGTAAACTTGCAGTTTTATTTAAAGGGGCCCAGCAATCTATCGCGGCATTCTGTTGTCAGGGGTCACGTATATATAGTGCACACCAAATTTATTCGGGACGTGAGAAGTGTTTATTTTTCTCGTGGGGACGCTGTCATGGCGGCAAGCCAAGCAACGGTTTGTGACGTAGCACTCAACAAGCAGTTCCAAAGCGTTACGTCAAAGAGCCGTTGTTTAGCTTCCTCCAGGGAAGTGCTGCCATAAGCAAACACACAGTTTGCGTGTTACGTGTAAGTTTGGTGAGCACTAATAAGGTGCGCGCTGCTCAAGGTTCGAAGCTCAGGTAGCAAAGATAATTGCAAAACTATAGCGCAAACGACTATACTTCGTTTCAGCTTCGGTCCGAGCGCGGCCGATGTTATAAGCCGAAGGGCCAGTCAAACACTGCAAAAAGCGCAGCGTCATGGCGTGCTCTCTGCGCTTGAAAAGACTAGCCGTCGGAGGAGCACGCACAGAGAGACGGCGAATACCGGCTGGTCCTATCAACTGCAGAGGGCACGCCATGACGTTGTGCCTCTTTCGCAGTTTGATTGGCCATTCGGCTCATAACATCGGCCGCGCTCGGACCGAAGCTGAAACGAAATATAGGAAAAGAAGGAACAATGGGACAACTTTTTCACATATTGTTCCTTCCTGTCCCAGTCTTTTGCGCTAGAATTTTGTGATGAATAACCAACTAGCCCTACAGTTAATTTTAATTCGGAAAAAAAATGAGCCTACACGATTTACCCACCGTAATACGTCGGTGCGGTATCATAAGAAACACACAGAAACGTCATTTGCTTACGGAAGCGCCACGAAAAAAAAAAAAAAGAAAGAGAAACAAAAAGAAAAACAAATAGCCGCCTGCCCCTTCCCCCCCTTCCCCCCCCCCCCCCCTTATTTATCTTTTGTAAAAGTCCCGGCTCTTCCTTCATTCGATGACCGGTTCTGTTGGTGTTTTCCTTCCATCGGGAGTAATCTGATATTAGCGAAGTAGCCTCGACAGAACCGCGACGCTGCGGCTAATGGGCCTTCGCCCTCATCCTTGGCTGCTACAACGTTCACCAGTAACGACAAAAACCTGAGCTTTCCTTTTTGCATCTGTAAATTGACGCTAGCAATAGTTCCTCGGTTGGCTCGCTCGGAACCAAATGGATGGGTCACGTCCTGTTAAGGACCGTCTGAAAGTAAACGCTCTCCGTGCATGAGTAGAGTGGCACATGCAGATCACATGCAACGTGCGTTCGCATGACCCAGGCTTGGCTATGTTTTCATTCAAGAACATCCGAGATGAGAATTCTATTCTCATCTATGTGTTAGCAGGCACATACAGCTGGTGGCAGGTGAAGAACCCAGTAGATTCTCGATGCCTCTGTTAAGACGCAGCCGAAGCCAGAAGGCTAGGAGCGCGTACTTGTAGGTGGAGCTCGTACTCGGCCCTTAAGCCTGCCACCAACCCACAGGGTCCGGACTCACCTTGCGCTTTGCGAGGAAGCCATCAGAAACCTCGAATCGGATCAGGTCCTCCTCACAGAAGGACTCGTCGTCGAGCGGACACCTGCTTCCCAGTTGAAGGCAGGTGGCCTGGCACTCGGTGCACATAGTGTGAGCGCACGAGAGTCGGACCGCTTTCCTGGCCACGACACCGCACAGGGCGCACGCCCTCTGCGCCACAACGGGCTCATGAAACAGCGTGGGCCTCCAGTCCAGGGCATCCGAAAAACCGGACACGCACCGTAAATTCGCGAGGTCACCTCCTGCCATACCCGTCTCTGGTCGATTCTGCGAGAGGAGAGGCGGCCGGATGTGGCAACGGCGAACTATGACGTCTGCAAATGTGGGGTCCCTCGATTTCCTCCTGACGACGTCATACAAGTCTCACGCTGTTGCTTGCCGGGATCCTGGCGGTGGCGCCGCAGAGGCAGACACTTGTTCTGCTGCATGTGGCCCTGCTGCAGTCGGGCAGTTCACGGAAGCTTCAAGGGCCAGCTTGGGACGCTGCGATGGCAGCGACCCCTCGCGTCCGCTCGCCCCTTTCCGCCATCATTTCTGCCACCAACCGCCAGGATCGCGACAACCGAACCTAGGCCCCATTATCTCCTGGGCTCACCTAATCTCTCTGCCAAAAGAGGACAGGACACCCGGGGGACACCTCAGTTAATGAGATTCCCTTCCATCGCATAATTTTAGGTTGTTTTAGGATAATCTACGATAGGGTTTGCATAGTGCATGAAGCGACGTAATGTTGTCCGGGTGTAAATGAGCGCAGTGGTCCCTGCCTGCAGGAAGGTTTCGCCAACAAAGTGTGAGAAGCGTAGGGGACGGCACAGAGGGGGGGGGGGGGGGGGAGAGGAGGAGGAGGAGGAGGAGGGAGGAGGGGAGGGGGAGGGAATTGCGTTCAACCCCCCAAACCTTTCGGAAACTAAACAATTGGGAGGACTTCCTTCCCAACTTCCCCGGTCCTCTCAAACACTCCCGATGGTGCCCATAAACTCTGCCCCTCGCAGGAGAGTTTCTCAAACCCTGATCTTCACTTTAAAGGAGAAAAGCTAAATAAAAAACCTGAGTATATTCCTAACGAGCGAATAAGTAAAGTATACTAGACCTGTTATTCGTGTGAAATGATATTTTTGCCGGTAAAATGCTCGTTAAACTTTAGCCAAGTAGGAGCATTCTGGAGTAAAATAACAGTCCAAGCGGCTGCAAACATCTCGTTAGTCTAGTGAATGAAAGGTGAAATCTTTCATCCACTAGACCGACAAGATGAAATCTAGACTGACAAGATGATATCAGTATAAGAGATTCCTTGTTCTGAGCCTTTTCCTGGGAGTGCAGAAATAATATAAGAGCGAGCTCGCTTTCAGTAATTCGTGAATCGTCGTAAAAATGTAAGCTCTGACGCATACAATAGGTGTATAGACTCCAAAACAAAAGGTATGCGTCTATCGTTGGACAAAATTAAACGGCAGCAAAAAATATATATAATAAAGAATAATGTTGGTACTTTGATTGCAGCTTTCATTAGCCGGGCTCCTTCACGTTGCTATGAGATGGGATGGATATATCCTTTTTATAACAACCCGGTAGAAAAGAATATGTGGAGAATACTGTATCATAAGAATAACTGACCATTTCAGTACTACAACAATCGTGGCTGTGATCTCTGTATCGGTATGAACGATGCACGAGCAACAGGAATAAAGACGACGACGACGGCAGTTGATCTAATCCCATCCAAGTGTACGGACTGCTTTATCTGTCGTTCTTAACAGAACGATACATGGTGTCAGAAGTGGGATGTTAATCACTGCACATCATGACTGATCTTCCGCCGCCAGAAACGCTGAGGTTGGGAGAGCATGCCGCTGAAAACTGGAGGAAGTTCAAGCAGAGAATAGAGCTCTTTCTGTTGGCCACGGAACCCATCAAGCCTCGGACTCAGCAGCAAAAGGCCGCTATCTTCTTGCATATCGCGGGACAGGAGGCTATTGATGTCTTCAATACATTTGGACTACCACCCGAGGAAGCCACAAATTACGACAGTCTGGTAAGAAGATTTGAAGAGTACTGCCTCCCGAGATGTAATGAAACCTTTGAGCGTTACATATTTCGGACGTGCCAACAAGAGGAAGAAGAGCCATTTGAACAGTTCTACCGTGACATACAGCTGAAGGCGAGGACTTGCGGATTCGGCGAACTAACGGAGTCAATGCTGCGTGACCAGATTGTTTACGGAACGTCAAGTAGAAAGCTGCGAGAGAAGCTCCTGCGAAAGAAGGATTTAACCTTGGAAATGGCAGTCGAATGTTGCAAGGCTGAAGAAATAGCCGATATGCACAGTAAAGCATGGAGTGCCGCAACACCCGTCAAGGAGAAGAGGGAAGCAACGCTGGAGGTGGAACACGTTGAGAGAAACAAGCACGGAAGTAAGGTCGGGGGAAGGCTCGGTGTTAAGAGGAAGTGTGGCTTTTGCAACTATGTTCACCATCCTCGACAGTGCCCAGCTTATGGGAAGACGTGCTCGAAGTGCGCAAAAAAGAACCATTTTGCAGCTTGCTGTAAGACCAAGCCGACTGGTATCCACGAGGTCGAAGAAGCCAGTGAGGGAGACAGCGAATTTGATGCCCTCGAAATTCTAACAGCCAGCAGCTCGCGGCCCGAAGGCAGCCGTGACTGGACAATCACCACGTTGATAGAAGGAAAAAAAGTGGAGCTCAAGGTAGACACCGGTGCTCAGGCTAACCTACTTCCGCGCACATTGTTTCTGAAGATTAGAGCCAAACAACAGCCTAAACCAACCGCTGCAATTCTACGCAGCTATGGCGGTGGACTCATCCAACATCTGGGAAAGGTCCGGTTGTCCGTGTCCATCGGAAAAAAGCAAGGACTTATGGATTTCTTCATTGTCAAGAAAGGACGGCAGGCCATTATGGGCCTGAAGGCGTGCGAGTACTTTGACCTCATCAACAGGGTCAACACTGTGGGGCACGAAGACCAACTGCGTCGGAAAGTAGAAAGCGAGTTTCCATCTCTCTTTCGTGGTCTAGGATGCGCAAAGAGACCATACAAAATGGTTCTCCGTGAAAACTCTACCCCGGTGGTACAACCAGCTCGTAGGGTACCGCACGCACTCAGAGCGCCTCTCAAGGCAGAGCTGGATCGAATGGAGGAAGCCGGTGTCATCGTGAAAGCGCAAGAACCTTCAGACTGGGTGAGTCCTTTAGTGATAGTACGCAAAAAGAACAATAAGTTGAGGATATGCATGGATCCCCGTCATATAAATGAAGCACTCAAGAGAGAGCATTTTCAACTTCCGCGAAGAGAGGAAATTGAAGCGGACTTGGCGCACGCCGCGTATTTCAGCAGGCTTGACGCCAACAGCGGTTTTCATCAAATACCGCTAGATGACGGCACTTCTCGAATATGCACCTTTAGTACGCCTTTTGGGCGATACCGATTTTTACGACTACCTTTTGGACTCGCTTCAGCTCCAGAAGTGTTTCAGCGTACCATGAGCTACCTTCTGGATGGCCTTCCAGGCGTCCGGGTGTATATTGACGATGTCTTGATTTGGGGTGCAACACGAGCTGAACATGACCAACGCTTGCAGGGGGTGCTCACCGCCATACAAGCTGAAGGACTAACCCTAAACTTCGAAAAGTGTGTCTTTGGGGTAAAAGAAATCACCTATCTAGGGGATAAGATTAGTGCTGCTGGCATTGAGCCAAATCCAGATCTTGTAAAGTGTGTGGCAGCACTCCCTACTCCGTCAAGTAAAAAAGAAGTTCAGAGGTTGCTAGGGGCTGTCAACTACTTTGGCAAATACTTGCCTCATCTGTCAACGCAGACCGAGTCCCTGCGTAAACTCATTAGGCAGGACACTGTTTTTGAATGGTTGGGGGTGCACGAAAGTGAGTGGCGGCAGTTACGAAAAATGCTGACTGAAGCGCCGGTGTTGACAATTTTTGATCCCGCTAGGCCTACCAAGGTTTCAACAGATGCTTCTGCCTTTGCTCTGGGTGCTGCATTGTTCCAGCATGATGGACAAGATTGGAAAGTGGTGGCATATTCTTCAAGAGTGCTTACAGACACAGAGCGTAGATATGCCCAGATTGAGAAGGAGGCATTAGGAATTGTATTTGGGTGCGAGAAATTTAACGAGTTTGTGCTAGGAAGGAAAATATTAGTTGAAACCGACCATCAACCTTTAATCGCTCTTGCAAAGAAAAACTTGGGTGAATTGCCACCAAGGTTGCAAAGACTATTTCTTCGTTTGCTGAAGTTTGAATTTGATTTGCAGTTTGTCCCGGGAAAGAAGCTGGTGATCGCGGACACACTTTCTCGTATCTCTTGCGAGTCACAACTCGAAGAAAGCTCCACTGACGTTGAGATACATGCAAATGCGGTGCTTTCAACACTGGTAGGCAGCCGGACTTTGGGCAGCCTAAAGACCGCCACATCAAATGATCCGGTCCTGCAAGAAGCGATCAACTGTTTGGAAGCGGGAAAACCAATCCTAGGTGAGTTAAAGGCCGTCATGACAGAGCTTTCCGTGGTCAACGGAGTCTTGTTGAAAGGAAGCAAAGTGGTAATTCCTACGGCAATGCGCAAAGAAATACTTAAAAGAATACATCACGGTCACCTAGGTCTCAACAAGTGCAGAGCAAGGGCAAGAAGCCTTGTTTATTGGCCAGGAATGAATGCGGACATCACTGAACTAATCAGGCAATGTGAGACTTGCCAAGTCTTCGCGTACAGACAGCAAAATGAACCTTTGCATACACGTGAGGTACCGGAAAATCCTTGGGGCCGAGTTGGGGCAGATTTGTTCGAACTGGCTCGAAGACATTACCTAGTTGTTTATGATGCGTACTCCAATTTTCCGGAAGTGGAGGAGCTACAGGACGTAACTGCTAATGGCGTGATAGCCAAACTTTCTGCGATTTTTTCGCGTCATGGAATACCGTTAGAGGTCTGCACTGACGGAGGCCCACAGTTTTCTGCGAAAGAATTTAAAGACTTTGCTGTGCGGTATGACTTTATCCATACAGTGTCAAGCCCTCGGTATCCCCGCTCCAACGGCCTAGCGGAGAAGGGCGTCCAGGTGGTCAAGCGGCTGCTCCAAAAGGCGCAGGCTACCAGGGAGGATTTCTGGCTGGCTCTTCTCAGCTACCGCACGGCTCCGCTGGAGGGCGGTCGCTCACCATCAGAGCTTCTTATGGGTCGCGGAATTCGAACACTTGTGCCAGACTTCTCCAGTGAACCAGCACCGCCTGTACAAAAACATGCACAGAACCTTCAAAAAGGACGACATCTAGGACGGTTGCAGCCAGGAGACACTGTGCGGATTCTAAATAACGGAAAATGGGTCACAAAAGCCAGGGTGCAATCATACGTAGCCCCAAGGTCATACAGCGTGATCACAGAGGATGGCAGGACGTTCCGCCGCAACAGGCTACATCTCTTGAAAACATGTGAAAAATACGTTCAAGGAACAAATGACGATGACCATGACGAAGACTCAGAAGTGGAAGATGAGGGACTATCGGAATCACCTCGACCAGACAATACAGATGAGCACGAAGCTCGGACGCCGCATGAGTACGTCCAGCAAAATCAAAGGCTCAATGGGCGCACCTCAGGCACGTCACGCAGAACAAGACGACCTCCACGTAGACTAAGCTATGATGAAACATTTCAGCAGATTGCGTAGTTTTTTTTTTCCTTTTCTTTTGTTTTCTGTTTCCTTCCGTTCTTCCTTCTTTAATGTTTTTGTTTGTTTCTTTGCATCCTCATTTAAAAAAAAAAAAAAAAAAGAGCTGGAGAAAAGAGGATGTATCGGTATGAACGATGGACGAGCAACAGGAATAAAGACGACGACGACGGCAGTTGATCTAATCCCATCCAAGTGTACGGACTGCTTTATCTGTCGTTCTTAACAGAACGATACAATCTCCAGCTTCCGTCAGCCCTCAGGCGGCCGCGCTACAGTGGCTTGCCGCGCTCTGCCGCAGAGCGCCCCTAAACGGCGTATTTGCACATCGCGACGCTCGCACGTCCGCCGGACGACACACCACCCTTTTGTATACACACACTAACCGAGTTCTCTTCGGTGACCTGCCTTCTAGCATGAATATTTAACGGGTTATTGTGTACACTGTACACGGTTATTGCGGGATTCAGAGGTCGGGCTTCATTATGCCTGTGGGTCAGTCAGCATTATGAGGAGGCGAGTAAACACGTACCGGTGAAGGCTAATGATCCGTGAGCCCTGGCGAAACAGGGTCGGTAGAGTTGGTAGAGTTGCCAACCGCCGCGGCGGAAACCGGGTCCGCTCGTGGCGACCCTTGGAACGTCCGAGGGCTCTCCCGCTGCTTCACTGGTCAGCACACACCCCACGATTCATATGATACCACCGACTACGCGGAACGCACCGAAGAAGCAACCGCGGTGCAATGGAGGAAAATGACTCGACTGGAGAAATCGCCTTGAAAAACGGGCCGTCTAGGGATTTCGCCGAACGCATAGGGAGTTTCGAGGCGCTCTGTCGGCTCCATCCCCAGGTCGGTTTGCGAGCATAGGGAGTTTCTGGTGCCTCCGTAGGGACAAACGTTCCCTCGCGCACGTTTTATGGCGGGAAGCTTCGAAGACCTCTTTGGCTTTGCTCATGATCGAGCTTCTAAAACGGCCTGGCGAATTTGATTGTCGGAGGAAGAAGCGATGCTTTTGGTGTTTGAAATGTGTACGTATTGATGAGGTAACATATATCTAATTATAAAATGCACCTACGTATAGCTCAATTTTCTTAGTAATGCTCCGCGAATAGCCGGACTTTCTTTTCACTGCGGTTCTTTCTGCGAAAACGAGTATTTGTACCTAATGAATAAACGTGACTTCATGTTTTGCAAATGTTTGTGCTTGTCTTAGTTAAATAGAATGTTTAATGCGCACCATTGGAGAATAGTAAGTAGACTGCAAGTCCACGTAACTTGCACACACACACACACACACACACACACACACACACACACACACACACACACACACACACACACACACACACACAAAAGAAAAATGAAAGAAAAGAAAAAAGTTTAGTGACATATGTTCGAAAACCAGATGATGAAAACGATATTCCTTTTGCTCATCGTTTAAAGAAAAAGCTGAGATATTTTTATGTTTATAACGCGATCGTACAATGCTCCACAGTTTACATAATTTGCGAAACTCTTCTTCAGTAGCGCGTGGTGCGCAACAATAATACGTATTATTCTACAGAATCTCCAATAACTCCTTCCCTCGAACTGTACATCTGAATGTTCCTGTACTTATACGTCCAAACTCCATGAGTAATCGCTTTATCACCAGAAGTTGGAAGAAAAGTTCCGCAGCATGTTGAGTTTAATCACTTGCCCGCATAGTCACTCTCAGACGCAGTAACATATTAGTTCTGGAACTTGCTCACAAACCAAAAAATAAAAACGGCGAAAACAATTTTTTTTTTTTTAATGAGCGCGCACGATTTATTAAGAATGATTTGTGAGCAAAAAACTGCCACATGGAAGATTAAACGTTGACTGGCAGTAAAGAGAACAAAACAAATTCGGGGCGAGGGACGTACCGAGTTTGTTTTATTATTTCTTTTGCCAGTCAATGTTACTAACACGCTCTTCAGTTAATGTGAAGATTAAACATTTCTCCCCTTTCTTCACTTGCTGTTTCGCTCAAAAAATATAATTTTCTTTATTGAATAACTTGTGAAGCTAGGCGTTGCCTTAAAAGTACAACTGAAGTTTTTATGTTTTGTAACGATAAGTATAGAGTGCACCTGCTGCGGTGCCCAGCGGGAAGTAAGCAGCTCTACTCGGCAACCTGTTTTTGAGAATAAAGATTAACTCGGTTTAAGTTTGTCCATGTATGTCAGTCTCCCAACTTCTGCAGAAACATATACATCTGCCGGTGAAGCTTGCCGATCCGTGAGCTGACAGCGTGATGATTAGAGTCCTCGTAGAAGAACAACAGTAGTTAGCTCTCCCTCCCTCTTATGTGTACAGTACGTGTTTTGTGTATAACTTTTCTGTTGTCCGCAGTAATGCGGAACCGCAGGCCTAATGTGTGGGCCGACGACCTTTCTTTGATATCGCAGCCCCTCAGGGTTGAGTAAAAAGTATTATTATTATTATTAATGGTTTGGTTATTAAGCAGGGTATACCCAAATACCGCTGCACCTTTTGATCCGTCTGAAGACGGTAATTAGCGAACACCCCACGGCGCATCGCGACACAACAAACAGAATGACTACGGAACCCCTGGAACAGCCGCAACGGCAACCACAGCCCGGTAATCGAGCATGAAAGCCTATCCAATGAATATGTGACCAGCTCCATCAGCCGTGGGGATTTCCTGGGACTTCTAGGGACCTTTCTGCTTTTCAGTTGTCGTCATGTTCCTTTTCAGGAGGAGCTTCGTAGCTCCTGGGGACCAACCTTCCCCGCTGTTTTCTTGCGCAACGGGGATTCCGGTAAATAAAGGCGTTGTTTCAAAAATAGGCAACCGTGCCAAAAGCTGACACGCGCTTTTGTCTTTTCAAAACAAGCTGTACAACACAGTAGTATTTTGAGTTTTTACTCTCCATCCCAACTTCTCATTTCTTTGATTTGCTTTGCCTTCCTCTGAGGAGTCTTTGTCCTTCGTATGGTTTAGAGCGCAAAGGGAGGTGAGCTGGCAACGCCGACGAACGATAGCAGTTTGCTTTCTGTGCATTAAGGATTCAGAATTACAGAGTGCGAAGACAAAGCATATCAGACGCGAGTGTTTAGACAACGCGAGGTGCCTCTGTGAAATGGCGGCTAAGCTACAGGGTGAGCGCGGTTCGTTTTTCTTTTCGAAGAAAGCTGGAACTGAACTCCAGGGCGCAAGATTTGCAGGCAGCGTCGTTTCTCAAACAAGATCTTGAAAAAATAATGTACGCTGACGTTATTAATTACGTTTAAATAATTTTGAGTCCGTCCGAAAAATATAGCTCCAACCAAAACTCGAAAGGAAACCGGACGTCTAGAAACCAACTCCGTTTCCTCATCAAGGTTGACTGAAAGTACTCGAAGCAGCAGCAGTTCCTAACCTCTTCGTCTTCAAAAAAAGAAAAAAAAAACGAAGAAAAATTGTAAAAGAGGAAAACAAATCATGAGCCATTCCGCTTTGTCAAGGGGGATGACCAGCGAAGCTGTTTAGCACACAACACAGACCCACCCTGAAAAGCCGGAGGAAACTAGACACGCGCGACGGGACAGCCACCCCGGGAGAGCGGAAGGAAACTAGGCACGCAAGCGCTTGGAACGACGACAAAGAGAGGGCGGTGCGAGCGTAGACATGGCCGACGCGGGTCGGACAGCTCAAATCTTTGAGAAACCTTTATTATCTACCTGTGAGTCTACTGATCTTGAAACGGTGCTGATTGATAACTATTCGACTGAATACATATACCTGTTGCTAAATTACCCAAGCATCAAGGAGGATGCAGGGAATGGTGTTGCCACTGATCTCTATTGTAGTAGGCTGAATCGTGGTTCGGGAGCCCGTCGGTGTCGCCACCGGCGGCCATTGCTTGACACCAGGCAATACACGCAAGTCTATGGGAGAAACGCACAAAAGTAAGAATATACGCAAGTCTATGAGAGAAACGCACAAAAGTAAGAATATATTCTTACTTTTGTGCGTTTCTCCCATAGACTTGCGTGTATTACCTGGTGTCAAGCAATGGCCGCCGGTACAGCATGTATACGCTGTGCTCGGAGGCGAGTATTTTATAGTGTGCTGCGATCCTAATGTCGGGTGTTTGGAGTTCGAATCGGTATTTGTCAAACGTTCGAACTCCGATTAAAGAAATCAAACGTACCGGAGCACTTACGGCTGAGCTGGCAAGCTTGCTCTCGTAGTGGAGTAAACAAAGAAACTTGCCGGTCAATGAGACCGTCCTCGAGGAAGCCCAGAAGTTGACGAATGACCAAGAAGTTCCATCTCGACAGCGGGTTTCTGGGAGTGAGCGAATTCCGCGTAGCAAAGCCTTCGAGCTTGTCGTCTGCTAAACCCAACTCAACTTAACCGCCACCGACTCCGCGGTAACCCTAGGTAACTCTCGCCTCATTGAGCTGCACTACAGCGGAGTCACTCTCGACCACAAAATATTTATTTATAAGAACTGCGAGAAGCTGTCAGTTTTAATGTTTGTACGCAAGCTGTTTGACGGGCCTATTGAAAAACATCCAAACAGTTTCAGTGCCGACAACGACTTGGAAGCGGGGGAAACGGCACTTTTTCTCGTTCCTCCCATAGAATCCCATAGAGTCCCATGCATTGGCTGGTGTCAATCAATGGCCGCCGGTGGCGACACTCGGCCCTCGGTGACACTCGGTGACACTCGGTGTTGCATGTGCCGGCGTCTGCAGCAGTACCTGTGTTAAAGCAAAAGCCTAAAACAAATGGCATCTTGTATGCGCGTTCGTCAACGCCTTATTCTTGTTATTTGCTTGGAATCTTTTATAAACGAAAGGCGTGCGCGCACGGCGCGTGTGGCGCGCGCGGCGGTGCGAGCGTAAAGTTTTTGGACACGGACACGAACAATCCATGGAACCCTCGCCATAAACAGCTTCGCTGTAATAAAGAGATAAAATATACATAGGAGATGCTGCTGTTCCGTGGGCTTTTAGTCACTCTGAAGACGAAACCGAGTTTCGGAACGCCGGGTTTCCTTTCGAGTTTCGGTTGGAACTATATTTTTCAGACTTTGATACTCAACCAACCAGGAAGATCTCTGCCGAATATGTTTGCTTTCAAGTCATTTTGAACCTGTGCACTTTTTTGGCAAAGAAATACAACCTGCGGTTATTATACAGCGCACGCGCACTCCTCAGCCGGCATCCAAGAATATAGAAAAGCAGCGAGTCTTTGGGGAATGCCACAAGGACTATTAGGTAAAGAGGAGTTGCGCGTCTTCGGGAAGCGAGGCCATTTGTTTATAAATCGATAAAGATAATCTCGGAGAACGTTGCGAGGACATTTTGATAGGGGGATTCATGTAGCTTGCGGGAAAGAAAGAGAGCAGGAAACGAGAGGGACCCGGGATTGGAAGGACACCCTTCGTCTCCCTCCAGTGGCAGCGAGCAAGAGCGTCGCGTGGCGATCGAACGGCAGACCCTGCATGTGCGAGACGACGCTCTTGTTGGCTCTCGCCGGAGGGAGACGAGATTGGAAGCGTCGGCGCGCTGACGGTCCTTCTCCGACAATGGGAATTGCCGAGGGCAGAGCAGTGAGGGCGGGACCGCGCCGTCTGCGTGCAGGTACGAGCGACCCGTACGTCAAGTTCAAGCACGGCGGCCGGCAGGTGTACCGCAGCCGCACGGTGTCCCGCTCCCTGGACCCGTACTGGGACGAGTGTTTCTTCCTGCCCGTCCGGGACCTGTGGGACCCGCTGCTGGTCCGGGTCTTCGACTACGACTTCGGACTCCAGGACGACTTCATGGGCGCAGCGCTCGTCGAACTACACACTCTGGAACTGGACAGGTGCCTTCATTCGTTCCGCGTCGTCGCAAGAAGGTCGGCGTCACAACTCTCTATAGTATAGTGCGGAAAACGTGGTTTCGTTTCTCTCCGACCACCAAAAAAAGAGGCGGCATTCGCGAGAGGCGACCGTTTGATGCTGCCATTCTGGCAGGAATTCTCAATGAGAATGCCAGAAGAGAGCTTTGCTTGCCCCCCCCCCCCCTCCTCCTTGCTCCCCTCCTCCCTCCCCCCCCCCTTCCTTCACCCCCCCCCCCCCCCCCCCCCCTTCACCCCCGGCGTGAGACCTTCGATAACCCTTCGTCGTCCCGAGAGCCTCGAGCGCGCATCCAAAGCACGGCCATATCCTCCTCTACACTGACAAAGCCTGGCAGATCGCCACGAGAAGGGGCCGACGAAATAGAAAAAATGGAGCGGCAGACAACGGATGAGAGGAGAGCCACGTGACTGGCGCCCCGCTGCGGCGAGACGCCCAAACCCACTTCTCCCGAGCGTACAAGTATGTTTCGGGTCCTCACCGCTGCAAAAGCTGTGCGCTGACGTCCAGGTTCCCCGCGAAATGGCTCTTTGATGCTCTGTGCTACCAGATCCTCGCGATCCCAATCTGCAACCGGGCACTCTATGGCTCCGTCGTCGAACTACCAGGCTTTGCGAGTATAGAGGAGACTATGGCACGGGCGAAAGACAACGAGCACATGGGCGAGTCGGGCGTTCGGAAGGGAAGCGCTGCCTTTCTCACCTTGTCAGTGACGCGCCCGTCCCTTTATGCACGCCTGTCAGCGTCTCTTCACTCGCGCTAACAGAACGTCTGAAAGAACTCCGAAGTATTTGAAATATAATCGATGACGATTTCCAAGATTATTTTTTTCAAAGAAACCTTAGAGATGCAAAATGTGCTCACCTTTTTTTCTTCTCCATTTTTCTTTTCTGTTACGAGCTTTTCGTCTGTCCACCTGTCATGATTATGTCCGTCGTCTCAAGCAATGTCCAGAGGCGTTTATTTGGCGGTCGTCTGAGCTATGTCCCTGCTCCGGGGTCAGGCCGACGGACGTGCTGCTCAACTTGACGGAGTCCGGCAAGCCCGAAGACGTGAACGCCAAGGACTTGGGCTACATCGTGCTCACCGTCACCCTGTTACCGGCCACGGCCAAGGACGACGTCGAACAACAGGTGAGTACTTGGACCGGCCTGTTTACACTAACCCCCGGCTGCCTCGTGGACTGCCGAGCTGGAGCAGAACCGGAAGTTCACTGACTCCGCTGCATGCTGTGCCACCGGCAGGCGCAACCTCCGCACAAGGACGGTAGTGGAGCTCAGATCGGACGCCAGTTTTGCGGCGGTGTTCGGCGGCCACTAGGGTTACGGTCAGGGAGCGAGCGCACGAGTTCTCACGGGAGATTGCACGACACTTCCGCCCCCTTGCTGGTTACAATCGTTGTTTGCCAGTTCGCTTTATTTAAAATGGCAGGAAACGCCTTTTTCGGCCCTTCAGAAACGTTCGTCCCTAATACGGCAACGCTATGTCGCTCGAGCTTCTAAGGCCGATCGGGGAAGTCTCAAATCGTACCAGTCGCCAATGCCCTGAACTAAGCACCAGAATGGCTGCGCCCACACTCGGGAAATATCTAGAAGCGTAGCTTTTCGAGCGCGTGGCTCTAGTGTCAGCCATGCAATACATTCTGTCTTCCCCCTTTCTGTGCACTTGAGCGCGGAGATCAAGTATACCCGTGCGTTTTTGGCCGAATGAGATAAGCATGTTTCGATGTTCGATCGCAGTGAACGATCGGTATCACACTAATCCCGCAAACATTTGAGTCCTGTTAAGGGTTGTCCAAACTAGACATAGCAGATGCGGTGCACGCCAAGTGCTGTAACTGAACTGGAGCCTTTCCTTCGGTACAAGCTGGCTTTAAAACTTTTTTTTTTTTTTTTTTTTTTTGCTTTTGTCTTACGGTCAGAGACTTCGAGCGTGCTCATCACGTAAGTCCGGACAGACGCTCGCACGCTCTGCTGGCTTGCTCCGCTCGTGTTGTCGGTCCCTCCCAAAAACAAGGAAAGAGACGACAGCATGGAGACAAGCCGTGATGTTTGCCTGATTGATGTCTTTAATGAAAACGTACGCGCCCGATAAAACTTCCACATTTTTCAAAACGCTTGCGCGTTTTAAATGCGGAAGCATTAACTGTCTCATTGGTCGAAGCCGGTGAAAACGGCAACTAAGTTCCCATTGGCTGGGCGTTGTCTGTAGCAGCGAAACGGCACCTAAATTCCCACTGGCTGCGTAAAATCTGTCAGGGAGGTTCCTGTAAACGAAGTAAATGAATGCCCTTGAAAAGAAAATTATGTACATTTTGGTCTGGGCGGGATTCGAACCAGTGTTGTATGGAACAGCGTTCCTGGAACGCGTTCCATTTAGGAGGAACGAAGGAACGCCGCCGTTCCATATTTTATCGGTGGAACTGAAACGGGAACTCGTTATTCTTTTACTGGAAGGAAAAAGGAACGGCGTTTCTTTTTTTCGTCCAGAGTGGTAATTTTTATTTTATTTCTAAGGGGGAAATGGACCTTTTCCGAAAAGCGTTCTGCGCACGCGCGAGCGCCCGATGCCAAGCGGTGGAAGTCGGCACGAAAAATCGAGGAAATTCGGAATGAGGCTGTAGATCAACGAGTAGAACACGTAATTGCAGCATATATATAATTGTGTTACACAGAAAAAGAAAGTGGACGGAAAGAAAAACACGACGTTTGGGTGGACGCTACGGATTTCCCTCTTTAAAGTCGCGTTGTGCACTCGACGCAGCTCAGAGAGCGAAGCAACTGGTAGCGTAGCTCCCAGTATCGATTGGTAGCGCAGGTAGGTCACTTCCTCGATTTTTAGTTCGTGCAGCCACCGCCTGGTGCCGTCGGTATTTGGAAAAGGTCCATTTTAGAAGTATAAAAACAATATGTTTACAAAGAGCAGGATCTCGTTAACGTTTTGTACTTAGAGTTTATTTTGTGTGGCCCTCGCTTGGTAACAGTCGGGTGCATGACAGCTACACTCTAAGAAAAAATGGAGGAAAAAAGTAGCAACGGCGCGTCTTCCTCCCTTCTACTGACGCGCCCCCAACCGGACACGAGAAAAGGGGAGGAACGAAACGTTTTTCTCCTTCTCCAGGCAGACGGGAGAAAGCTTTCGCCCTCCCGACTTATCTTCTTTCGGTTTCGTTTTTGGAGCAGGTCGCGCACATTGTTTAATAAATAGTTGTTGAGTTCATTGAGCTTCAGCGGCAGTGAAGGCCGCCTGTAATTCCGTCTTCTAGTCTAAACGTACAGAACATTTCGGTTGCAATGACGCTTTTATCACTAATTTTATCAAACGAGCAAACGAAGCCGCTAGAAACAGCGAAGTTGCGGAGCAGTGCCAGCAGTGCCACGTACACTGGGGGATGGCCTCCGGATTGCGGGACTATGCGGGACTCGCGCGCGCGGCGAACCTGGCGAACCGACGGAATTACAGTCGCTACAGTAGCGAAACCACGCGGAACTGTGTCGACGTTTTCGACGTTATGGAAACCGCAGGAACTGCGTCCAAGACAGGCAGGTTTTGCTGCCGGCTGCCTGGGTGCCTTCCGCGCTGAGTTCGGTTCTGTTTTCCGATGCCGAGTGTAACCGGCGTTCAACGTGGTTCTGTATTTGTGCGTGTCAGCAACATAGCTGCAACATCGTGATGGCAGTGTTGTGGGTTGTGAACCGAAGACTGGAATTATCGCCGATGTGACCGTGTGTTCGCGTATCAGTGGTGTAACAACAAGATGAGATGACGGAAACTGTCGGGCATTGATACCGTTGGTCGGGCCGTGATGAGGGGCGGGGTGTCGCAGGTTGACATTCCGCTTTACATTAAAAAGTTTAATACCACTTGAGGGATTACGTGCAATCGATCAACGTGCGGATAGTCATGTTGGAACGCTGGTCTGAACAGTAGAAGCTCCTATCGCTATCGTACAATGGCCAATATGACTGTCGGAATCGTCTCGTCCCCGAGAGCGATTGCGCTCTGGGGCAAGGACTGAACAGTTCGAAATCGTGACTGAAAGTACGTATATTTACAGTATGGAATTTCGGCATTAAAAAACAATAGAAGGTAAAATCGAAAAAAAAAGCTGCCTTTTATTTTGCTGTTTAAATATACTACGGTTCCTGGAGAAACTGTCTTCCAAGTGGCGCGCTGGGATGAGCGCTAGACGTTTTTGGGCTCGCCACGGCGTAGCTCCGTACGCTGAACACCTGCCGCAAGTCGCGGCATTGACTGCATTCAAGTTGATCGAAAAGCGATTTCTCAGCATGTGAAGCATCACTTCCAGCTGAGTGAATATCCGCTCTACAGAGATTAATTCAAGACGGTAATTGCAGCTTTGCCCGAACAGCACAAATAGAAAAACCAATAGAAATACAGGCTACGACGTGCCGTGTGGGGAAACAAACTCATGGCTTCGAACCGCATTAAGGCGGCTTGATTTATTGGCTTTCAAATAATTACGGCGTGATCGAGCGTTTACTTTTAATAAGAGATTCATCCCCTGAGCCATTCAAAATACTCTCAGAGGTATGACATTGCTGGGAAAAAATCAACATGCTGGGAATATTTTTTATTGCTTAGGGGGTCACCGAAAAGTTCCGTACGTTCAAAACGACCAGTATAAAAGACGGAAACGCAGAGCACGGGCGTAGTGTTCGGGTTAGTGTGGTGTTCCGTTGTATTGATATTTGTGAGTGTGCTGTGTATGTGCTCAATGCATGTTCACCTAATGCTTGTAATAAGTGTAATGTGTGTGTATAGTAGAGGATCCCCAAGCGCAGGAGAGCGGCTCTGAAGCGCAGTAGTGGCCTGAAGAGAATAAATTATCTTTTGTAGAACATGAATTGGGCGGTACCTAGCGCCACCTAGCCTAGCTGCTTGCAATCACTCTGCTTGACCCCGCCATCTGGTGGCTAGCGATTTAACCTTTCACGCTACGCGATAAACAGCGGCTTCGAGTTTGTTCTTTCGAGAGCGGCTTTTGGTTTCGAGGATTGAGTTTGCCCTTCTCTGTGATGTGCGGTTGACGAAGGAATTGTGACTCGAGGAACACCAAAGGTAAGACTCAAAGTGCACGAAGTAACTGGGTATCGGTTGTCTCCGTTTAACATCGCAGTGCTGTCGACGAGAAGACTGAGTAACTGCTTTCGAAACGCAAGTTTCTGTACCTGTGGGGGGAATCTGGCTTCGGAAATAAACACAGTCTGCGGAAAGCTCGTGTGACGCTTTTATTTGCTGCTGCTCTCGTCCCGTACAAGAGACGTGGCGTCCTGGTTAAGCCTTATTGGGCTCGATTTGCTCGATTCGGGGCCGCCATATTGAGATGCAAGCGATGGAGGAAGGTTGCTCCCCTGCTTCAGGGACGAACGTTTCTCCCTTTCTAAAGGAACATAGGTTACAAGACCGTTCCTCCCCTAAGGGAGGACTATCCATACCCTTTTTTCTAAGAGTGTAGTGCCCGAGAATGCGGTACAGAAAGTAAGACTTTTAGTCGAATGAAAAGACACAGAAAGAGGAAAGTTTCAAACTCGGCTACTTTCTTTGCTTCCACGAATCCTCTTACAGCCACAAACCTTGGGCCGACTACAGCCATCACTAAAATTCCACAAAGTAACCTACAGTTACAACAAAATAACAGGTTACCAGACATCGAACGCACCTTTGTATCCCGAACATTGGTGGTCACTTAAAAGATACACGAAAATTAACCTTTAGTCCTTTTCCCCTTGTCCCCCGCCTTCAAACTGAACAACGAATCCAACCATCACGAAGAAGGACGTGTAGTTTTCAAGACTGACCTTCCAAAAGCCCTAACCTCGCCTTCACTTGCTCGTCTTGCTGACTGCAACATCGAGAAACAACTTTTGTTAAGTTCGAACAGGGGACTTTGTTAGCTTGAGACGTGTGAGGTTGCTGTAAAACGCTCGTGCAATGTGGGGCAACCGTACATTTGGCTCGTCTGAATCGCCCACCAGAAGCGTGAATTTGGTTAAAAGCTGAGATTTTTTAAACTCGAAGACATCAACGAATGAAACCCTGCTTCCGCTTGTTTTCTTCTCCTGGTGCCCTTCCATCACGGCATTCAAATTAGTATGTTCCCATTTAATAAGATAGATAAAAAGAAAAGAAAAATAACTTTGCGCGATCTGACTAAATATGGTAATCAGCAAAATACAAATGTAACCTATATGTAACGATACGTTCCATTTTTTTTAACTGCAACGAGTTCCCTTTCCACAGATGGAGCTTGTAACGGGAGCGCGTTTCAGTTTTGTTTCTTTTTTGTTTTTGTTTTGAAGAACGTGTACAACACTGATTCGAACCCGGTACTTCGGGGTGCGAGACGAGCACGCTTTCCCGACGCCACGGCGGCTCCACGGTTCTGGCTGACTAAACGTGTGCCCAGTTCGTGCGTCATGCTCCCCTCTCGGATTCTGACATGTTAACAATCTTAAATGTCCCTGCCAATATTTTTTTTTTTTTTTTTGCGCATCGCATTTTTTGTTTTGTAAGTATTGCCGGGGTTACACTTCTCATAGATCCTACTAACGACAGTCTGGCAACACGAGTCACCGCAATGTCTGTGGTTCGAATGCCGCCTGCCCATGTTCCTCCTCGAACTCATTGCCATGCGACCATTCGAAGCACGGATGTCGCTGGGACTCGCGTTCGAGTCTGTATGCAGAATGTCTTTTATATGATATATAAGCAGTGCGACACCGGCTTGGGGTCGACATTGCGAATTTAGCTGTATCCTCTTTTAAATTTGGCGCTTTTTAGCTTTCTCTAACGGGAGGAATGGCTGTTTTGCGGGTTTTAAGATTTCAGACTGTTTCTGAATTTTTTTGTTTGCAAATCTAATGTTTCAAAAAAAAAAAAAAATTTTTTTTTTGCTATTCTAAATAGCTTAAGTTCGGTAGTACGTTAGAGTCCGCCATCTCTGCTTGCTCTCAGCAAAATTGTTGTCCGCGAGACTAACGATCGCGACGTCATTGAGATATTACGCGAAGTAGCAACAAGCGTGCTCTGAACCGATTTATGCGTGATTTAGTGTTATGAATACGATTTCCAAGTCCGATTTTATGGGCCCGATCATGTATGCGAAAAAAGAAAGAACATAGGAATCTTGACTGGGTTGACCAGTGGAAGTTCCAAGCGGTGCAAGACATCTCTAGCGGAAAATATAACTGCCCGAAAATTCAGTCGCTTTGAACTGTCATCGCATATGGTGCACAAAAGAGTAGACATCGTTCTGTGCATGAAAACGACCTGAATAAGAAAAAAGGGGGCTTTGTTTATTATAGCCTTTCTGGGCTAATTATTTGAGCAAATTGCATTGACTAGTCATCGTGTCCCTGTGTATGGACTCTATAGCGGATGTTAGTGCTGTCCCGGAATTCTTTTCGCGTTTATTTTTGAATTTTTTTTTTTTTATTTGGCAACATTGCACATGGTTCTGGCGAACCCTCCATCCATCTATCCATCCAACATCATTCTGGCGTTTAGCCAATCCGGGTTCTTGAGGTCATGCTACGGTCCTCGGCGTGGGAAATGGGGCCTTGCGCATATGGCCAACGGAGACGCAAAAACTCGTCCTTCAAAGTGTTTTTTTTTTTTTTTTTCGAGTTTATTGGTTTTTGCGGTCGAGTCAGAGGCGTAGAGAGGCAGAAAGAAACCTGTTAATTAGGAGCGAGGCTGTATCATACGTTCCACTCAGATTTAAAATGTCAACGAGTGTCGAAATCTTCGTCTTTAACTCAACTAATACATCGGTAACGTTTGAGGAAAACATCAGCAACCCGAGGTCAACTAGCGTTTAGGGCGTTTTACCACAGAGTTACCGTATTACCGCCATGCCGGGCTGGGAATTTAGCGCGAAGGAACAGTTTTAATTAACCCTCATCTCGCACCAATATATTTTTTTTAGTAAATTAACAATACGTTTTAGGGTAGGCTTATCTCTTCTCTTTTCTCTTCCTTCTGTTCTATTTAATAGCCAACCCTACCCCTGTCCTTCTTTTCTTCGCGAAGTAGCAACTCAGCTGTAAATGGAGGTTGACCTCTTCGTGTAGTAAATAAACAAACCTTCCTTCCATCTAAGAGTAGTAGTAAGTAGTAAACAATATTTATTTGCCCAAGCATGGGTTAATGACTGAACGGGAGACCCCTAGGGTCGCCCCGCTAGCCATTCCTCAGACGGCGGCCTGAACCCTCTGGGTTTTGGCGGCGTCTTCGGCCAGCTGGACTAGTTGGTTCTGCACCGAGGGGTCGGAGCAGAGGAGTAGGGTTTCCCAGCTCTCCTGGTTGTCGATCTTTTCCAGTAGGGGGTGAGTCTTGCGGTCGATCCTGCTGCACTCCCACACCATGTGTCGGAGGTTGGCGTGGCCGCCGCAGAGCTTGCAGTTTGGCTTGTACTTGTCGGGGTACCACTTATTGAGTAGGGAGGGGCTCGGGAAGGAGCCCGTCTGGAGGCGGCGCCATGCCACCGACGTCCTCTTGTCCAGCGAGGGGTGCGCGGGTGGATAGCGTAACCTCTCGCCAGTGTAGTGATCGAGAATGTCCCCGAATTTGACCAGCCTGTCACTCCCCGAAAAAAAGGCCAGAGAAGAGTCCAGCGGCTCCCCGGCCCAGTGAGCGAGTTCTCGGGCCGCGCCGTGTGCCTTCTCGTTGCCGGGGAGCGACGAGTGCGCCGGTGTCCAGATGAGCTGTACTCTCGTTAACGTCTTCTCGGGGTCGCCCAGGACCTTGAGCGCGGCTGTAGAAATTCTTCCTTTGGCGAACTGCCGGATGGCTTGCTGCGAGTCGCTGACGACGATGCGTACCCCCTGGACTCGGATCGCGAGGGCGATGGCCACCTCCTCCGCGACTTCCGGTTCGGACGTTTTGATACTGCAGCTCGAGATCACGTCTCCCTGTTGGTTGACCGCTGTTGCGACCATGGCACCCCCGCCAGCTCTAGCAGCGTCCGTATAGAGGACGCCCTCCGCGATGCTTAGCCGTTTCTGGAGCGCCTTGACTCGCGCCGCTCTGCGTTCCGCATGATGCGTCGGGTGCATGTGCTTTGGGATGTTTGGTATGACGAGGGCTTCCCTGACCCGCCTAGGGACGTCGGCCTTCTCCCCCGTTTGCCTCTCGTAGCGGATTCCAAGGCTGGCCAAGATGTGGCGGCCCGTGGCACTCTTCGTCAGCCTCTCCAGCTGCGAAACACGCTGAGCTTCTATGATCTCCTCTACCGTGTTGTGCAGACCTAAAGCCGCGAGCTTCTCGTTCGAGGGGGTGTCCGGGATGCCGAGTGCTCTCTTGTATGACTTTCTGATGAGACAGTTGAGCTTGTTCGTTTCCGTGAGTCCGAGTCTTAGGAAAGGGAGGACGTACGCCAGTCTACTGACGACGAAAGCGCGTACTAGGCGCACGAGGTTCTTCTCCTTCATGCCATAGTTTCTACCGGCGATTCGGGAGATGAGGCGCGTAATTTGGTACGCAGTTGCTTTTAGCGACGCTATCGTTTCGGAGTTGTTTCCGTCGGCTTGTATCCTGAGGCCTAGGACTCGTATGCTCCTGACCGTGGGGATTCTGTTACCCTGGGCGTACAGCTCGATGTCCGACGGCAGCTGGCGGGCACGGACCGGCTTGAGGAGGAGGAGTTCGGACTTCTGCGGGGAGCAGGCAAGGCCCCTTGGCTCGACGTAACTTTCCACCGCCCGAATCGCTTCTTGCAGCGTGTCTTGTATGAAACCGTCGCTGCCGCCGGTCACCCAGAGCGTGATATCGTCGGCGTAAATGCTGTGGTGTAATCCGCCGATCGCTTCTAGCTTCTCTGGAAGTCCGATCATGGCGACGTTGAAGAGGTACGGTGAAAGGACCGAGCCCTGGGGCGTACCTCTTCCTCCTAGCATGATGTCGTCTGACGTGGCGCCTCCGATCGAGATTTGCGCCGTTCTGTCGTTGAGAAAATCCTGAATGTAATCGTGCGTGCGAGCGCCCACTCCGAGCATTTCCAGGTTCTCGAGAACGGCGTCGTGCTTGACGTTATCAAAGGCCTTGGTAATGTCAAGCCCTAGTATCGCTCTCGTGTCTAGGCGCGAGCTCTGCTCACCGTCTATGATCTGATGCTTGAGCCGGAGCATGATGTCTTGCGTTGATAGCTGTGGTCGAAATCCGATCATGGTGTGTGGGAAGAGTTGTTTTCGTTCCATGTAGTTGTTCAGTCTGTTTAGGATAACGTGCTCCATCAGTTTTCCCACACATGAGGTGAGGGAGATGGGGCGCAGCGCATCGAGCTGGGGCCTCTTCCCCGGCTTGGGAATCATGACCACTTTCGCCGCCTTCCACTGCCCGGGTATTTTCCCGTTCTGCCAGCACTTGTTCATTAATCGCGTTACTGCTGCGACCGCCTCCGTGTCCAGGTTTCGAAGCATCTTGTTTGTGACGCCATCGGGACCGGGGGCCGACTTGGTCTTGAGGCCGCGTATGACGTCCGCGACTTCGTATTCTGTGATGTCTTCGTCGAGGAGGGCGTTCGCCTCTCCACGATAGGTTGTTAGCTGTCTTCTCGGGTAGTCGCCGATGTATCGCTTCCGGACGTCTTCTATCAAGTCCGCCTCTCCCCCTTCGTGCCTCCTGATGATTTCGCACAACTTGTTTCTCTGCGCAGTCTTGTTACCCTCCGGGTCGAGCAGGTGGCGCAAGATGTTCCACGTCCTAGGCACGTTTGGCTGCCCGTCGAAGCCGTTGCACGTGTCCTGCCACTGCTGCGACGTGACTTGGTTAGCATGCGCCTCTATGGTCCTGCTGAGTTGAGCTATTCTTCTGCGCAGGCTCCTGTTTCCCTTCTGGGTTCGCAGTCTCTGCTCCAGCTTCGCCTTTGCCTCCCAGAGGTGTAGCAGTCGGCTGTCCGCCACCGTCACGTTCGCCTCTTCGGGAACGACCTTGGTCGCCCGTTCGGCTGCCGCTCTAAGGCTTTCCGACCACTCTTCGATATTTACAATGTCTTCGGTTCCGTATTCCTTGAGTATTTCCCTGAACGCGTCCCATTCCGTGATCTTGCACCGCTTGCCTTTCGGCTTTGCCGGTGCCGTTGCAGTCGTGATGCAGAGGACGAAATGGTCGCTCCCGAGATCTTCCCACGTGTTGGACCACAGAGCGTCTTCGGTGCCTTTTACAAAAGTCAGATCTGGGGTCGTGTCTTGATTTCTGTGGTTACCCCGCCGCGTCGGTTGGTCTGGATCGGTGATGAGAGAGAGGCCGTACTCGTGCGAGTCGTTCCACAGGTTCCTCCCTTTGATTCTTTCAACTTGATACCCCCAATTCGGGTGTGGGGCGTTGAAGTCCCCCGCGACAAGAAGTGTCTGCCCTTTTGCGATGTTCGTGGTCGCCTTGAAAAGGGAGGCGAATCTGTGCGTCTTCGAGGGGCTGCTGTAAACGTTCAAGACGAAGATGCTGCGCCTGTCTTTCTTTTCGTGCGATATGATTTCGATCAGGACGTGATCAACCGTGGATACCCCGGTTTCGTGCTCTATGACCGGGATGTTCCTCTTCACCATCGTCGTGACCAGTGTCTTGTCTTGCGCGTCCTTCCCGTATGACTTGTAGCCAGATAATTTTGCTAGTCTTTTTGGTTCTTGTAGGGCCACGACGTCCGGGCGATCCCCCTCTTCCTTGTGATTGATGTACTGCTGCAGATTGCCCCTCTTTTTTCCGTACCCGCGGCAGTTCCACTGCCAGATGACGTACTTCCTACGGCTCCGATCCATCTTCGTTGATCATAGCCTCAGTCTCTGGTCGTGTGATGTTCCCCGTGACTCTGGTGTAGTGCGCCCAGGCGTCGAACGGGTTCGGCGTGCCTTGTGCCAGTCTCGAGGCGCGGCTCTGCAACTCGGTCAGCATCCTCTCCATGCATCCTGTGATCGCGCTCTCCAACATGTTTTTCGTCACGAAGGTCTCTTGGTCCCCGCTAACGGGTTTTGCCTCGCGTGCCTCTCCTCTCGGTCGCGCCGTGACCCGCGCCCTCCGCTTCAGTGGCGGTGACGCTAACTCACCACCGTCAGACTCCGCGGAGATCGTCTCCTGCGTTGCGTGCACAACCTCTACTCTTTCACGCGTCCCCTCTTTAAGCCTGTTTAGCTCCTCGCGGAGCGCCTTATTCTCTTCTAAGGCCTGCTTCAGCAAAGCCTTAATCTCTGCCAGCTCGTTCGCCTGGCTCGTTTCTGCGAACGCGTTACCCCTCTTGTTCTGTGGAGCCTTACGGGAGACCATCTCCGCCCACCTCACGTGGCGTTCTCCGCCGCTTCTGGATCCCGACTGCCGTCGTCCGCCCGTCCTCGATGTCGACCTGGATCTCCGTCCCTCGGCACGGCTCCTCGATCGCGAGCGGGAGGCGTCCCCTAGCAGCTTGGGAAAGTTCTCCTCTCCCTGCTTCAGGAGGCCCTGCTTGTTCCGTTTCTTTTCCCAGCTTCTCTGCAGTACGATGTACGGCGTCTTGAACTTCTTTTTGCACTTTTGGTCGCCCGTGGGGTGCGCCTTGCCGCATACCCCGCACGCCGGCGTGCACGCATGTTCCGCCGGTGGGTTCAGCGTCCAGCAGCCTTTGCATCTTCTCTCCTCCGGCCTCGGACATACGTCAGTGCGGTGTCCGACGCGACCGCACTGCCCGCAGCACTCTATCTTTTTTTTATGCAGGAAGCATTTCTTCTCGGTGGCCCCATACCGGACAAAGTACGGGACCTTCTTCCCCTCGAACACGATGACCACGGAGCCGGAGTGTCCCATGCGCCGCGCCTGGAGGATCGAGGGATTCCTGGCTCCAATCAGGTTGCCGTTGATGTCTTCTTCCGTGTCCTCCTCCGGTATTCCGTGGATGACCCCCTTGGCGGTGTTTTCTGGTGGCGTCGTGTACGCTGCCACCCCGAACCTCTTGCCGTCCAGCAAGATTTCCACAATCCCCCTGTACCTCTGAGCGTTTTTGAGCACTGGTGTGCTCACCACCATGATGTTCTGGTCCTTGTTCACGCGGAAGACGTCCCCGCTCGCCTCCTCGGTGGAGATCTTCGCCGCCATCAATATTCCCCGTTGAATTTTGACTTCGTTCTGCCTCGAGGTGTCCAGGCCATCTCTTGGGCGGATAACGACCTTTATGTCGTCCTCCGGGAGCCTCGGCGTCCTCGGCCACTTGCTTCTGGAACGTTCTCGAGGCCCGTTCCCCGTTTTTCTATCAAAAGTGCGTTTTGGCGGGAAACTGGCAGTTAGGCCTAGCACGTCCGCCCGTCGCTGCTTCTTGACATGGATGTCTATCCAGTCTCGGCTGCTGGCGTGAAAGTCCTCCGGCGTAATAGGCTCACCTTCAACTTCGACGATCCTCATGTCGCCGGTCCAACGGGGATGGACGTCCCTTTCGCTTAAGTGAATGGAATCCATCTGGCCGAGTCGGCGGCGGCCGGCGCTACGCTGGCTCTGGGTGGTGCGTTAGGCCTAGGGGGGCGGCCGCCCTGCTTCGCTTCGTTAAACGGTGATAACTCACGAAAAGCGGTCCGCACACCCGAAAAACGGGTATCTACTCGTTCCTCTCGGGTTCTGCCGCACGTTCGTGGTCGATTCCAAGATCCAAAAGTAAATGGTCAGCCAAAAATTTTGATGAATCCCGCTCATCGTTCTGGACAGCGGCCGAGCGGCCGAGCTCGCGGCGCGAGCTCCTCCATCTAAGAGAAAACCAAAAAGAAAGAAAGAAAGAAAGAACTACGTGAAGTGATGTCATCAGCTTTGTGGTGGTCACATGAAGTCGGGTTTTTTTTTTTTATTTCTCGTTTTGTTTTGTTCAATCTTCCATTTTTGTGTGTGTCTGTTTCTTTTAGCCCGTACACAGATCGTGAGGCGCAGTGCCCAGCCTTTGCTCTAAAACAGCAGCTGTCGACTCGACGGCGGTTTTCTGACACATGCCGTTTGTGCCAAGCTCAATCCTATATAAGTACTATTGGGGGGGGGGGGGGGGGGGAAGGGGGAAGGGGGAAGGGGGAAGGGGGGGGGGGTGTTGCGCAATCTATGCGTTTTTAAGAACAATCCAGGTACGATCTTGTCAAGTATAACACTAATTACTGTCAGCCTGCATGTTATATCATAAGTATATATATTAACCAGTACGTTTGGACGATTATGAAGTATGATTGACATCATACTTTATAAAACGGATGTGATAGCGTTCCGCATGACGCAGTTCCATTCATTGCTCATATTGAGTAATAAGTGGCAGAAAAGTGGGAGTTTTCAAACTTCTTTCTCGCGCATTGCTCATTATATTTTTTTGTTCTAACGTTTACTTTTTACTGGGCCCTTTTTTATATCCATTTTTGTTCGCCACACGAGGTAACAAATAAAATTAAAAATAAATATGAAAGGAGCACAGTTTATGGAGTACCTTGAACCTCTAGGCTTTTTGTTCAGACGGTGATTATATGAATATATAATTCTTCAAAGTACGCAGGAACCTCGGAAAACTTTTGTTTTTTACTATTGTCACGATTGACAATTGATGAGGCGACGAAGACTGAAGCAAACTAAACGTTTCATGGGGTGAGCATGTGCCCGAAAAAAACAGAACAGAAACAGGC
Organism: Ixodes scapularis; assembly: GCF_016920785.2. Classification (NCBI taxonomy): domain Eukaryota; kingdom Metazoa; phylum Arthropoda; class Arachnida; order Ixodida; family Ixodidae; genus Ixodes; species Ixodes scapularis. The sequence continues at coordinate 13,111,094 of NW_024609837.1, forward strand.
TAGCGTCGCAGGCGGCGAAACAGCAGGATCGAACGCTGGGGCGAGACTGACTTTGCCTCGCCACGCGAAACCCCTTATATGTACACGCGTGGGCTTCTGGAATAATCAGCGTAAAAGGTTCGACGCGGAGAACATTCGGACCTATAGCATAAACAGCAATGTTCTCGAATTCACCAGAACGCGAAATTTACAGGGATAAAAAAGAAAGGCGCGTCTTTTCCCAGGCATCGAACCTCGAGCCCTTTGCGTTCGAGCCCAGCTATGTACGGTAACCATCCGGCCACGGGCGCTCTTGCTTGCAGACGCGCGTTGAACACAGTGGCTGACATTTAAATCTAGTATCTACATAAAGGAGAGAAACTATTTTCCGTAATTCTTTAACGGTACATTCCTCGTAATTGTATTTGCAGTTTCTTTTTTTTTTTTTTTTTTTCTGGACGTGGCTGGCTGGTTCAGTCGCCCATATAGCGCACGCTTTTTTTTAAATAAAATTTTGTTTTAATATTTGGACCTGCGTGCCGGAATTAGCAGAAAAATTATGGACGTACAGTTTATACTCACGCGACTTATGCTTCTTCGGTTAATTTAGAGAATTTGCCGCTTGCAAGGCATCGACTAATACCAAACAGACATCCGAAAAAAAACCTGACATATTATTCGTTCAATGTCAATAATAATCTTCGGAGATTAATTTTGCACGAAAGGGGGATGTGGCTAGAAAAGCTACGTGTCGTTTGAGATCTTGCGCTTATGCAGAATTTTAAATACGAACGTGTATTTGAGAAATATACGCCACGCCGAGTCAAGCACAGAAGCGTCCGTTCAGCAAATGCTTTGTAACCAAAAGCTGTTGCTCTGCATTCGCTTCTGCCGCAAACCTATCTCTCTCTCTTTCTCTTTCTCTCTCTCTCTATATATATATATATATAATGCATGTGCGTATACGTCGCCTGGCAAGTGGGCGTTAAATGTGGGTACACTGTACATCGTAGAGCAGCTGTGAATATATAGCTGTACGGAAATCCAGCTGAAGTGAAGCACAACCCGCAACTTCTAGGTGACACGGTGGTAGCTGGAATACCCGGTTCGGGATTCGACCCTACATTTGCCGATGCTTGTGGAGGATGGCATATGTAACCTTCAGCGACCAACGCCTATGCGACGTTTTCGAATAATCGCTTATGCTCATTGTTCTCCACCCCCCCCCCCCCCTCCAACCCCAATAATTAAATAAATAAATACAAAGTGTTTAGCGCATAATTCATAAACTGCCGTAAGTACAGTCCCTGCAAAATCTCTTCGTCAAAAAAAGAAAGAAAAAAAGAGAAAAACATACGTTTTTTTCCGTTTGAGATGGCTACGTCTCGATAACTGATCCTAAATAGATGTTTAGGGGAAAAGTAACATAAAGGGGGAAAGTAACAACACTTCGCGAGAAGCTGATCTTTTTTTCTTTTTTTTTTTTTTTTTCTTTACTTTGGTTGCGTAGAAAAGGAACATAGACTTTGCGGACGGTTCCGGACAAAACGCCGGTGGCTCCTCCTTGTGCATCCATATACTTTCAAGCGCGCACTTGCTCGCTCGAGATCCGTTGATGGCTAAGTTCGACGCTCGACTTGTCGCGGCGTGATGTAACGAAACCTTCGATATAAGTTGCCTGGGTAGAAATTGCTGCGAGGAAATGCTCAATCGTTCAAGGTCTCGCTTTTTTTTTTTTTTTTTTTTTTATTCGGTTTACTTTATGTAACACGCTGCGGATGGGGACACCGGACGCGGATGCACGATTGGCGGTTTCTTTCAACGCGAGTGTGTGATTACGTTTTTTTTTTTTTTTTTTTATTCGGTTTACTTTATGTAACACGCTGCGGATGGGGACACCGGACGCGGATGCACGATTGGCGGTTTCTTTCAACGCGAGTGTGTGATTACGTTTTTTTTTTTTTTTTTTTTTATTCGGTTTACTTTATGTAACACGCTGCGGATGGGGACACCGGACGCGGATGCACGATTGGCGGTTTCTTTCAACGCGAGTGTGTGATTACGTTTTTTTTTTTTTTTTTTTTTATTCGGTTTACTTTATGTAACACGCTGCGGATGGGGACACCGGACGCGGATGCACGATTGGCGGTTTCTTTCAACGCGAGTGTGTGATTACGTTTTTTTTTTTTTTTTTTTTTATTCGGTTTACTTTATGTAACACGCTGCGGATGGGGACACCGGACGCGGATGCACGATTGGCGGTTTCTTTCAACGCGAGTGTGTGATTACGTTTTTTTTTTTTTTTTTTTTTATTCGGTTTACTTTATGTAACACGCTGCGGATGGGGACACCGGACGCGGATGCACGATTGGCGGTTTCTTTCAACGCGAGTGTGTGATTACGTTTTTTTTTTTTTTTTTTTTATTCGGTTTACTTTATGTAACACGCTGCGGATGGGGACACCGGACGCGGATGCACGATTGGCGGTTTCTTTCAACGCGAGTGTGTGATTACGTTTTTTTTTTTTTTTTTTTTTATTCGGTTTACTTTATGTAACACGCTGCGGATGGGGACACCGGACGCGGATGCACGATTGGCGGTTTCTTTCAACGCGAGTGTGTGATTACGTTTTTTTTTTTTTATTCGGTTTACTTTATGTAACACGCTGCGGATGGGGACACCGGACGCGGATGCACGATTGGCGGTTTCTTTCAACGCGAGTGTGTGATTACGTTTTTTTTTTTTTATTCGGTTTACTTTATGTAACACGCTGCGGATGGGGACACCGGACGCGGATGCACGATTGGCGGTTTCTTTCAACGCGAGTGTGTGATTACGTTTTTTTTTTTTTTTTTTTTATTCGGTTTACTTTATGTAACACGCTGCGGATGGGGACACCGGACGCGGATGCACGATTGGCGGTTTCTTTCAACGCGAGTGTGTGATTACGTTTTTTTTTTTTTTATTCGGTTTACTTTATGTAACACGCTGCGGATGGGGACACCGGACGCGGATGCACGATTGGCGGTTTCTTTCAACGCGAGTGTGTGATTACGTTTTTTTTTTTTTTTTTTTTTATTCGGTTTACTTTATGTAACACGCTGCGGATGGGGACACCGGACGCGGATGCACGATTGGCGGTTTCTTTCAACGCGAGTGTGTGATTACGTTTTTTTTTTTTTTTTTTTTTATTCGGTTTACTTTATGTAACACGCTGCGGATGGGGACACCGGACGCGGATGCACGATTGGCGGTTTCTTTCAACGCGAGTGTGTGATTACGTTTTTTTTTTTTTTTTTTTTATTCGGTTTACTTTATGTAACACGCTGCGGATGGGGACACCGGACGCGGATGCACGATTGGCGGTTTCTTTCAACGCGAGTGTGTGATTACGTTTTTTTTTTTTTTTTTTTTTATTCGGTTTACTTTATGTAACACGCTGCGGATGGGGACACCGGACGCGGATGCACGATTGGCGGTTTCTTTCAACGCGAGTGTGTGATTACGTTTTTTTTTTTTTTATTCGGTTTACTTTATGTAACACGCTGCGGATGGGGACACCGGACGCGGATGCACGATTGGCGGTTTCTTTCAACGCGAGTGTGTGATTACGTTTTTTTTTTTTTATTCGGTTTACTTTATGTAACACGCTGCGGATGGGGACACCGGACGCGGATGCACGATTGGCGGTTTCTTTCAACGCGAGTGTGTGATTACGTTTTTTTTTTTTTTTTTTTTTATTCGGTTTACTTTATGTAACACGCTGCGGATGGGGACACCGGACGCGGATGCACGATTGGCGGTTTCTTTCAACGCGAGTGTGTGATTACGTTTTTTTTTTTTTATTCGGTTTACTTTATGTAACACGCTGCGGATGGGGACACCGGACGCGGATGCACGATTGGCGGTTTCTTTCAACGCGAGTGTGTGATTACGTTTTTTTTTTTTTTTTTTTTATTCGGTTTACTTTATGTAACACGCTGCGGATGGGGACACCGGACGCGGATGCACGATTGGCGGTTTCTTTCAACGCGAGTGTGTGATTACGTTTTTTTTTTTTTATTCGGTTTACTTTATGTAACACGCTGCGGATGGGGACACCGGACGCGGATGCACGATTGGCGGTTTCTTTCAACGCGAGTGTGTGATTACGTTTTTTTTTTTTTATTCGGTTTACTTTATGTAACACGCTGCGGATGGGGACACCGGACGCGGATGCACGATTGGCGGTTTCTTTCAACGCGAGTGTGTGATTACGTTTTTTTTTTTTTATTCGGTTTACTTTATGTAACACGCTGCGGATGGGGACACCGGACGCGGATGCACGATTGGCGGTTTCTTTCAACGCGAGTGTGTGATTACGTTTTTTTTTTTTTTTTTTTTTATTCGGTTTACTTTATGTAACACGCTGCGGATGGGGACACCGGACGCGGATGCACGATTGGCGGTTTCTTTCAACGCGAGTGTGTGATTACGTTTTTTTTTTTTTATTCGGTTTACTTTATGTAACACGCTGCGGATGGGGACACCGGACGCGGATGCACGATTGGCGGTTTCTTTCAACGCGAGTGTGTGATTACGTTTTTTTTTTTTTTTTTTTTATTCGGTTTACTTTATGTAACACGCTGCGGATGGGGACACCGGACGCGGATGCACGATTGGCGGTTTCTTTCAACGCGAGTGTGTGATTACGTTTTTTTTTTTTTATTCGGTTTACTTTATGTAACACGCTGCGGATGGGGACACCGGACGCGGATGCACGATTGGCGGTTTCTTTCAACGCGAGTGTGTGATTACGTTTTTTTTTTTTTTTTTTTTTTTCGGTTTACTTTATGTAACACGCTGCGGATGGGGACACCGGACGCGGATGCACGATTGGCGGTTTCTTTCAACGCGAGTGTGTGATTACGTTTTTTTGTTTTTTTTTTTTTATTCGGTTTACTTTATGTAACACGCTGCGGATGGGGACACCGGACGCGGATGCACGATTGGCGGTTTCTTTCAACGCGAGTGTGTGATTACGTTTTTTTTTTTTTTTTTTTTATTCGGTTTACTTTATGTAACACGCTGCGGATGGGGACACCGGACGCGGATGCACGATTGGCGGTTTCTTTCAACGCGAGTGTGTGATTACGTTTTTTTTTTTTTTTTTTTATTCGGTTTACTTTATGTAACACGCTGCGGATGGGGACACCGGACGCGGATGCACGATTGGCGGTTTCTTTCAACGCGAGTGTGTGATTACGTTTTTTTTTTTTTTTTTTTTTATTCGGTTTACTTTATGTAACACGCTGCGGATGGGGACACCGGACGCGGATGCACGATTGGCGGTTTCTTTCAACGCGAGTGTGTGATTACGTTTTTTTGTTTTTTTTTTTTTATTCGGTTTACTTTATGTAACACGCTGCGGATGGGGACACCGGACGCGGATGCACGATTGGCGGTTTCTTTCAACGCGAGTGTGTGATTACGTTTTTTTTTTTTTTTTTTTTTATTCGGTTTACTTTATGTAACACGCTGCGGATGGGGACACCGGACGCGGATGCACGATTGGCGGTTTCTTTCAACGCGAGTGTGTGATTACGTTTTTTTGTTTTTTTTTTTTTATTCGGTTTACTTTATGTAACACGCTGCGGATGGGGACACCGGACGCGGATGCACGATTGGCGGTTTCTTTCAACGCGAGTGTGTGATTACGTTTTTTTTTTTTTTTTTTTTTATTCGGTTTACTTTATGTAACACGCTGCGGATGGGGACACCGGACGCGGATGCACGATTGGCGGTTTCTTTCAACGCGAGTGTGTGATTACGTTTTTTTGTTTTTTTTTTTTTATTCGGTTTACTTTATGTAACACGCTGCGGATGGGGACACCGGACGCGGATGCACGATTGGCGGTTTCTTTCAACGCGAGTGTGTGATTACGTTTTTTTTTTTTTTTTTTTTTATTCGGTTTACTTTATGTAACACGCTGCGGATGGGGACACCGGACGCGGATGCACGATTGGCGGTTTCTTTCAACGCGAGTGTGTGATTACGTTTTTTTTTTTTTTTTTTTTTATTCGGTTTACTTTATGTAACACGCTGCGGATGGGGACACCGGACGCGGATGCACGATTGGCGGTTTCTTTCAACGCGAGTGTGTGATTACGTTTTTTTTTTTTTTTTTTTTTATTCGGTTTACTTTATGTAACACGCTGCGGATGGGGACACCGGACGCGGATGCACGATTGGCGGTTTCTTTCAACGCGAGTGTGTGATTACGTTTTTTTTTTTTTTTTTTTTTATTCGGTTTACTTTATGTAACACGCTGCGGATGGGGACACCGGACGCGGATGCACGATTGGCGGTTTCTTTCAACGCGAGTGTGTGATTACGTTTTTTTTTTTTTTTTTTTTTATTCGGTTTACTTTATGTAACACGCTGCGGATGGGGACACCGGACGCGGATGCACGATTGGCGGTTTCTTTCAACGCGAGTGTGTGATTACGTTTTTTTGTTTTTTTTTTTTTATTCGGTTTACTTTATGTAACACGCTGCGGATGGGGACACCGGACGCGGATGCACGATTGGCGGTTTCTTTCAACGCGAGTGTGTGATTACGTTTTTTTTTTTTTTTTTTTTTATTCGGTTTACTTTATGTAACACGCTGCGGATGGGGACACCGGACGCGGATGCACGATTGGCGGTTTCTTTCAACGCGAGTGTGTGATTACGTTTTTTTGTTTTTTTTTTTTTATTCGGTTTACTTTATGTAACACGCTGCGGATGGGGACACCGGACGCGGATGCACGATTGGCGGTTTCTTTCAACGCGAGTGTGTGATTACGTTTTTTTTTTTTTTTTTTTTTATTCGGTTTACTTTATGTAACACGCTGCGGATGGGGACACCGGACGCGGATGCACGATTGGCGGTTTCTTTCAACGCGAGTGTGTGATTACGTTTTTTTTTTTTTTTTTTTTTATTCGGTTTACTTTATGTAACACGCTGCGGATGGGGACACCGGACGCGGATGCACGATTGGCGGTTTCTTTCAACGCGAGTGTGTGATTACGTTTTTTTTTTTTTTTTTTTTTATTCGGTTTACTTTATGTAACACGCTGCGGATGGGGACACCGGACGCGGATGCACGATTGGCGGTTTCTTTCAACGCGAGTGTGTGATTACGTTTTTTTTTTTTTTTTTTTTTATTCGGTTTACTTTATGTAACACGCTGCGGATGGGGACACCGGACGCGGATGCACGATTGGCGGTTTCTTTCAACGCGAGTGTGTGATTACGTTTTTTTTTTTTTTTTTTTTTATTCGGTTTACTTTATGTAACACGCTGCGGATGGGGACACCGGACGCGGATGCACGATTGGCGGTTTCTTTCAACGCGAGTGTGTGATTACGTTTTTTTGTTTTTTTTTTTTTATTCGGTTTACTTTATGTAACACGCTGCGGATGGGGACACCGGACGCGGATGCACGATTGGCGGTTTCTTTCAACGCGAGTGTGTGATTACGTTTTTTTGTTTTTTTTTTTTTATTCGGTTTACTTTATGTAACACGCTGCGGATGGGGACACCGGACGCGGATGCACGATTGGCGGTTTCTTTCAACGCGAGTGTGTGATTACGTTTTTTTTTTTTTTTTTTTTTATTCGGTTTACTTTATGTAACACGCTGCGGATGGGGACACCGGACGCGGATGCACGATTGGCGGTTTCTTTCAACGCGAGTGTGTGATTACGTTTTTTTGTTTTTTTTTTTTTATTCGGTTTACTTTATGTAACACGCTGCGGATGGGGACACCGGACGCGGATGCACGATTGGCGGTTTCTTTCAACGCGAGTGTGTGATTACGTTTTTTTTTTTTTTTTTTTTTATTCGGTTTACTTTATGTAACACGCTGCGGATGGGGACACCTGACGCGGATGCACGATTGGCGGTTTCTTTCAACGCGAGTGTGTGATTACGTTTTTTTTTTTTTTTTTTTTTATTCGGTTTACTTTATGTAACACGCTGCGGATGGGGACACCGGACGCGGATGCACGATTGGCGGTTTCTTTCAACGCGAGTGTGTGATTACGTTTTTTTTTTTTTTTTTTTTTATTCGGTTTACTTTATGTAACACGCTGCGGATGGGGACACCGGACGCGGATGCACGATTGGCGGTTTCTTTCAACGCGAGTGTGTGATTACGTTTTTTTTTTTTTTTTTTTTTATTCGGTTTACTTTATGTAACACGCTGCGGATGGGGACACCGGACGCGGATGCACGATTGGCGGTTTCTTTCAACGCGAGTGTGTGATTACGTTTTTTTTTTTTTTTATTCGGTTTACTTTATGTAACACGCTGCGGATGGGGACACCGGACGCGGATGCACGATTGGCGGTTTCTTTCAACGCGAGTGTGTGATTACGTTTTTTTTTTTTTTTTTTTTATTCGGTTTACTTTATGTAACACGCTGCGGATGGGGACACCGGACGCGGATGCACGATTGGCGGTTTCTTTCAACGCGAGTGTGTGATTACGTTTTTTTTTTTTTTTTTTTTTATTCGGTTTACTTTATGTAACACGCTGCGGATGGGGACACCGGACGCGGATGCACGATTGGCGGTTTCTTTCAACGCGAGTGTGTGATTACGTTTTTTTTTTTTTTTTTTTTTATTCGGTTTACTTTATGTAACACGCTGCGGATGGGGACACCGGACGCGGATGCACGATTGGCGGTTTCTTTCAACGCGAGTGTGTGATTACGTTTTTTTTTTTTTTTTTTTTTATTCGGTTTACTTTATGTAACACGCTGCGGATGGGGACACCGGACGCGGATGCACGATTGGCGGTTTCTTTCAACGCGAGTGTGTGATTACGTTTTTTTTTTTTTTTTTTTTATTCGGTTTACTTTATGTAACACGCTGCGGATGGGGACACCGGACGCGGATGCACGATTGGCGGTTTCTTTCAACGCGAGTGTGTGATTACGTTTTTTTTTTTTTTTTTTTTTATTCGGTTTACTTTATGTAACACGCTGCGGATGGGGACACCGGACGCGGATGCACGATTGGCGGTTTCTTTCAACGCGAGTGTGTGATTACGTTTTTTTTTTTTTTTTTTTTTATTCGGTTTACTTTATGTAACACGCTGCGGATGGGGACACCGGACGCGGATGCACGATTGGCGGTTTCTTTCAACGCGAGTGTGTGATTACGTTTTTTTTTTTTTTTTTTTTTTATTCGGTTTACTTTATGTAACACGCTGCGGATGGGGACACCGGACGCGGATGCACGATTGGCGGTTTCTTTCAACGCGAGTGTGTGATTACGTTTTTTTTTTTTTTTTTTTTTTATTCGGTTTACTTTATGTAACACGCTGCGGATGGGGACACCGGACGCGGATGCACGATTGGCGGTTTCTTTCAACGCGAGTGTGTGATTACGTTTTTTTTTTTTTTTTTTTTTTATTCGGTTTACTTTATGTAACACGCTGCGGATGGGGACACCGGACGCGGATGCACGATTGGCGGTTTCTTTCAACGCGAGTGTGTGATTACGTTTTTTTTTTTTTTTTTTTTTTATTCGGTTTACTTTATGTAACACGCTGCGGATGGGGACACCGGACGCGGATGCACGATTGGCGGTTTCTTTCAACGCGAGTGTGTGATTACGTTTTTTTTTTTTTTTTTTTTTATTCGGTTTACTTTATGTAACACGCTGCGGATGGGGACACCGGACGCGGATGCACGATTGGCGGTTTCTTTCAACGCGAGTGTGTGATTACGTTTTTTTTTTTTTTTTTTTTTATTCGGTTTACTTTATGTAACACGCTGCGGATGGGGACACCGGACGCGGATGCACGATTGGCGGTTTCTTTCAACGCGAGTGTGTGATTACGTTTTTTTTTTTTTTTTTTTTTTATTCGGTTTACTTTATGTAACACGCTGCGGATGGGGACACCGGACGCGGATGCACGATTGGCGGTTTCTTTCAACGCGAGTGTGTGATTACGTTTTTTTTTTTTTTTTTTTTTTATTCGGTTTACTTTATGTAACACGCTGCGGATGGGGACACCGGACGCGGATGCACGATTGGCGGTTTCTTTCAACGCGAGTGTGTGATTACGTTTTTTTTTTTTTTTTTTTTTTATTCGGTTTACTTTATGTAACACGCTGCGGATGGGGACACCGGACGCGGATGCACGATTGGCGGTTTCTTTCAACGCGAGTGTGTGATTACGTTTTTTTTTTTTTTTTTTTTTATTCGGTTTACTTTATGTAACACGCTGCGGATGGGGACACCGGACGCGGATGCACGATTGGCGGTTTCTTTCAACGCGAGTGTGTGATTACGTTTTTTTTTTTTTTTTTTTATTCGGTTTACTTTATGTAACACGCTGCGGATGGGGACACCGGACGCGGATGCACGATTGGCGGTTTCTTTCAACGCGAGTGTGTGATTACGTTTTTTTTTTTTTTTTTTTTTATTCGGTTTACTTTATGTAACACGCTGCGGATGGGGACACCGGACGCGGATGCACGATTGGCGGTTTCTTTCAACGCGAGTGTGTGATTACGTTTTTTTTTTTTTTTTTTTTATTCGGTTTACTTTATGTAACACGCTGCGGATGGGGACACCGGACGCGGATGCACGATTGGCGGTTTCTTTCAACGCGAGTGTGTGATTACGTTTTTTTTTTTTTTTTTTTTATTCGGTTTACTTTATGTAACACGCTGCGGATGGGGACACCGGACGCGGATGCACGATTGGCGGTTTCTTTCAACGCGAGTGTGTGATTACGTTTTTTTTTTTTTTTTTTTTTATTCGGTTTACTTTATGTAACACGCTGCGGATGGGGACACCGGACGCGGATGCACGATTGGCGGTTTCTTTCAACGCGAGTGTGTGATTACGTTTTTTTTTTTTTTTTTTTTTATTCGGTTTACTTTATGTAACACGCTGCGGATGGGGACACCGGACGCGGATGCACGATTGGCGGTTTCTTTCAACGCGAGTGTGTGATTACGTTTTTTTTGTTTTTTTTTTTTTATTCGGTTTACTTTATGTAACACGCTGCGGATGGGGACACCGGACGCGGATGCACGATTGGCGGTTTCTTTCAACGCGAGTGTGTGATTACGTTTTTTTTTTTTTTTTTTTTTATTCGGTTTACTTTATGTAACACGCTGCGGATGGGGACACCGGACGCGGATGCACGATTGGCGGTTTCTTTCAACGCGAGTGTGTGATTACGTTTTTTTTTTTTTTTTTTTTTATTCGGTTTACTTTATGTAACACGCTGCGGATGGGGACACCGGACGCGGATGCACGATTGGCGGTTTCTTTCAACGCGAGTGTGTGATTACGTTTTTTTTTTTTTTTTTTTTTATTCGGTTTACTTTATGTAACACGCTGCGGATGGGGACACCGGACGCGGATGCACGATTGGCGGTTTCTTTCAACGCGAGTGTGTGATTACGTTTTTTTTTTTTTTTTTTTTTATTCGGTTTACTTTATGTAACACGCTGCGGATGGGGACACCGGACGCGGATGCACGATTGGCGGTTTCTTTCAACGCGAGTGTGTGATTACGTTTTTTTTTTTTTTTTTTTTTATTCGGTTTACTTTATGTAACACGCTGCGGATGGGGACACCGGACGCGGATGCACGATTGGCGGTTTCTTTCAACGCGAGTGTGTGATTACGTTTTTTTTTTTTTTTTTTTTTATTCGGTTTACTTTATGTAACACGCTGCGGATGGGGACACCGGACGCGGATGCACGATTGGCGGTTTCTTTCAACGCGAGTGTGTGATTACGTTTTTTTTTTTTTTTTTTTATTCGGTTTACTTTATGTAACACGCTGCGGATGGGGACACCGGACGCGGATGCACGATTGGCGGTTTCTTTCAACGCGAGTGTGTGATTACGTTTTTTTTTTTTTTTTTTTTTATTCGGTTTACTTTATGTAACACGCTGCGGATGGGGACACCGGACGCGGATGCACGATTGGCGGTTTCTTTCAACGCGAGTGTGTGATTACGTTTTTTTTTTTGTTTTTTTTTTATTCGGTTTACTTTATGTAACACGCTGCGGATGGGGACACCGGACGCGGATGCACGATTGGCGGTTTCTTTCAACGCGAGTGTGTGATTACGTTTTTTTTTTTTTTTTTTTTTTTATTCGGTTTACTTTATGTAACACGCTGCGGATGGGGACACCGGACGCGGATGCACGATTGGCGGTTTCTTTCAACGCGAGTGTGTGATTACGTTTTTTTTTGTTTTTTTTTTTTTATTCGGTTTACTTTATGTAACACGCTGCGGATGGGGACACCGGACGCGGATGCACGATTGGCGGTTTCTTTCAACGCGAGTGTGTGATTACGTTTTTTTTTTTTTTTTTTTTTATTCGGTTTACTTTATGTAACACGCTGCGGATGGGGACACCGGACGCGGATGCACGATTGGCGGTTTCTTTCAACGCAAGTGTGTGATTACGTTTTTTTTTTTTTTTTTTTTTTATTCGGTTTACTTTATGTAACACGCTGCGGATGGGGACACCGGACGCGGATGCACGATTGGCGGTTTCTTTCAACGCGAGTGTGTGATTACGTTTTTTTTTTTTTTTTTTTTTATTCGGTTTACTTTATGTAACACGCTGCGGATGGGGACACCGGACGCGGATGCACGATTGGCGGTTTCTTTCAACGCGAGTGTGTGATTACGTTTTTTGTTTTTTTTTTTTTATTCGGTTTACTTTATGTAACACGCTGCGGATGGGGACACCGGACGCGGATGCACGATTGGCGGTTTCTTTCAACGCGAGTGTGTGATTACGTTTTTTTTTTTTTTTTTTTATTCGGTTTACTTTATGTAACACGCTGCGGATGGGGACACCGGACGCGGATGCACGATTGGCGGTTTCTTTCAACGCGAGTGTGTGATTACGTTTTTTTTTTTTTTTTTTTTTTATTCGGTTTACTTTATGTAACACGCTGCGGATGGGGACACCGGACGCGGATGCACGATTGGCGGTTTCTTTCAACGCGAGTGTGTGATTACGTTTTTTTTTTTTTTTTTTTTTATTCGGTTTACTTTATGTAACACGCTGCGGATGGGGACACCGGACGCGGATGCACGATTGGCGGTTTCTTTCAACGCGAGTGTGTGATTACGTTTTTTTTTTTTTTTTTTTTATTCGGTTTACTTTATGTAACACGCTGCGGATGGGGACACCGGACGCGGATGCACGATTGGCGGTTTCTTTCAACGCGAATGTGTGATTACGTTTTTTTTTTTTTTTTTTTTTATTCGGTTTACTTTATGTAACACGCTGCGGATGGGGACACCGGACGCGGATGCACGATTGGCGGTTTCTTTCAACGCGAGTGTGTGATTACGTTTTTTTTTTTTTTTTTTTTTATTCGGTTTACTTTATGTAACACGCTGCGGATGGGGACACCGGACGCGGATGCACGATTGGCGGTTTCTTTCAACGCGAGTGTGTGATTACGTTTTTTTGTTTTTTTTTTTTTATTCGGTTTACTTTATGTAACACGCTGCGGATGGGGACACCGGACGCGGATGCACGATTGGCGGTTTCTTTCAACGCGAGTGTGTGATTACGTTTTTTTTTTGTTTTTTTTTTATTCGGTTTACTTTATGTAACACGCTGCGGATGGGGACACCGGACGCGGATGCACGATTGGCGGTTTCTTTCAACGCGAGTGTGTGATTACGTTTTTTTTTTTTTTTTTTTTTATTCGGTTTACTTTATGTAACACGCTGCGGATGGGGACACCGGACGCGGATGCACGATTGGCGGTTTCTTTCAACGCGAGTGTGTGATTACGTTTTTTTTTTTTTTTTTTTATTCGGTTTACTTTATGTAACACGCTGCGGATGGGGACACCGGACGCGGATGCACGATTGGCGGTTTCTTTCAACGCGAGTGTGTGATTACGTTTTTTTTTTTTTTTTTTTTTATTCGGTTTACTTTATGTAACACGCTGCGGATGGGGACACCGGACGCGGATGCACGATTGGCGGTTTCTTTCAACGCGAGTGTGTGATTACGTTTTTTTTTTTTTTTTTTTTTATTCGGTTTACTTTATGTAACACGCTGCGGATGGGGACACCGGACGCGGATGCACGATTGGCGGTTTCTTTCAACGCGAGTGTGTGATTACGTTTTTTTTTTTTTTTTTTTTTTATTCGGTTTACTTTATGTAACACGCTGCGGATGGGGACACCGGACGCGGATGCACGATTGGCGGTTTCTTTCAACGCGAGTGTGTGATTACGTTTTTTTTTTTTTTTTTTTATTCGGTTTACTTTATGTAACACGCTGCGGATGGGGACACCGGACGCGGATGCACGATTGGCGGTTTCTTTCAACGCGAGTGTGTGATTACGTTTTTTTTTTTTTTTTTTTTATTCGGTTTACTTTATGTAACACGCTGCGGATGGGGACACCGGACGCGGATGCACGATTGGCGGTTTCTTTCAACGCGAGTGTGTGATTACGTTTTTTTTTTTTTTTTTTTTTTATTCGGTTTACTTTATGTAACACGCTGCGGATGGGGACACCGGACGCGGATGCACGATTGGCGGTTTCTTTCAACGCGAGTGTGTGATTACGTTTTTTTTTTTTTTTTTTTTTTATTCGGTTTACTTTATGTAACACGCTGCGGATGGGGACACCGGACGCGGATGCACGATTGGCGGTTTCTTTCAACGCGAGTGTGTGATTACGTTTTTTTTTTTTTTTTTTTTTTATTCGGTTTACTTTATGTAACACGCTGCGGATGGGGACACCGGACGCGGATGCACGATTGGCGGTTTCTTTCAACGCGAGTGTGTGATTACGTTTTTTTTTTTTTTTTTTTTTTATTCGGTTTACTTTATGTAACACGCTGCGGATGGGGACACCGGACGCGGATGCACGATTGGCGGTTTCTTTCAACGCGAGTGTGTGATTACGTTTTTTTTTTTTTTTTTTTTTATTCGGTTTACTTTATGTAACACGCTGCGGATGGGGACACCGGACGCGGATGCACGATTGGCGGTTTCTTTCAACGCGAGTGTGTGATTACGTTTTTTTTTTTTTTTTTTTTTATTCGGTTTACTTTATGTAACACGCTGCGGATGGGGACACCGGACGCGGATGCACGATTGGCGGTTTCTTTCAACGCGAGTGTGTGATTACGTTTTTTTTTTGTTTTTTTTTTATTCGGTTTACTTTATGTAACACGCTGCGGATGGGGACACCGGACGCGGATGCACGATTGGCGGTTTCTTTCAACGCGAGTGTGTGATTACGTTTTTTTTTTTTTTTTTTTATTCGGTTTACTTTATGTAACACGCTGCGGATGGGGACACCGGACGCGGATGCACGATTGGCGGTTTCTTTCAACGCGAGTGTGTGATTACGTTTTTTTTTGTTTTTTTTTTATTCGGTTTACTTTATGTAACACGCTGCGGATGGGGACACCGGACGCGGATGCACGATTGGCGGTTTCTTTCAACGCGAGTGTGTGATTACGTTTTTTTTTTTTTTTTTTTTTATTCGGTTTACTTTATGTAACACGCTGCGGATGGGGACACCGGACGCGGATGCACGATTGGCGGTTTCTTTCAACGCGAGTGTGTGATTACGTTTTTTTTTTTTTTTTTTTTTATTCGGTTTACTTTATGTAACACGCTGCGGATGGGGACACCGGACGCGGATGCACGATTGGCGGTTTCTTTCAACGCGAGTGTGTGATTACGTTTTTTTTTTTTTTTTTTTTATTCGGTTTACTTTATGTAACACGCTGCGGATGGGGACACCGGACGCGGATGCACGATTGGCGGTTTCTTTCAACGCGAGTGTGTGATTACGTTTTTTTTTTTTTTTTTTTTTATTCGGTTTACTTTATGTAACACGCTGCGGATGGGGACACCGGACGCGGATGCACGATTGGCGGTTTCTTTCAACGCGAGTGTGTGATTACGTTTTTTTTTTTTTTTTTTTTTATTCGGTTTACTTTATGTAACACGCTGCGGATGGGGACACCGGACGCGGATGCACGATTGGCGGTTTCTTTCAACGCGAGTGTGTGATTACGTTTTTTTTTTTTTTTTTTTTATTCGGTTTACTTTATGTAACACGCTGCGGATGGGGACACCGGACGCGGATGCACGATTGGCGGTTTCTTTCAACGCGAGTGTGTGATTACGTTTTTTTTTTTTTTTTTTTTATTCGGTTTACTTTATGTAACACGCTGCGGATGGGGACACCGGACGCGGATGCACGATTGGCGGTTTCTTTCAACGCGAGTGTGTGATTACGTTTTTTTTTTTTTTTTTTTTATTCGGTTTACTTTATGTAACACGCTGCGGATGGGGACACCGGACGCGGATGCACGATTGGCGGTTTCTTTCAACGCGAGTGTGTGATTACGTTTTTTTTTTTTTTTTTTTTTATTCGGTTTACTTTATGTAACACGCTGCGGATGGGGACACCGGACGCGGATGCACGATTGGCGGTTTCTTTCAACGCGAGTGTGTGATTACGTTTTTTTTTTTTTTTTTTTTTATTCGGTTTACTTTATGTAACACGCTGCGGATGGGGACACCGGACGCGGATGCACGATTGGCGGTTTCTTTCAACGCGAGTGTGTGATTACGTTTTTTTTTTTTTTTTTTTTTATTCGGTTTACTTTATGTAACACGCTGCGGATGGGGACACCGGACGCGGATGCACGATTGGCGGTTTCTTTCAACGCGAGTGTGTGATTACGTTTTTTTTTTTTTTTTTTTTTATTCGGTTTACTTTATGTAACACGCTGCGGATGGGGACACCGGACGCGGATGCACGATTGGCGGTTTCTTTCAACGCGAGTGTGTGATTACGTTTTTTTTTTTTTTTTTTTATTCGGTTTACTTTATGTAACACGCTGCGGATGGGGACACCGGACGCGGATGCACGATTGGCGGTTTCTTTCAACGCGAGTGTGTGATTACGTTTTTTTTTTTTTTTTTTTTTATTCGGTTTACTTTATGTAACACGCTGCGGATGGGGACACCGGACGCGGATGCACGATTGGCGGTTTCTTTCAACGCGAGTGTGTGATTACGTTTTTTTTTTTTTTTTTTTTATTCGGTTTACTTTATGTAACACGCTGCGGATGGGGACACCGGACGCGGATGCACGATTGGCGGTTTCTTTCAACGCGAGTGTGTGATTACGTTTTTTTTTTTTTTTTTTTTTATTCGGTTTACTTTATGTAACACGCTGCGGATGGGGACACCGGACGCGGATGCACGATTGGCGGTTTCTTTCAACGCGAGTGTGTGATTACGTTTTTTTTTTTTTTTTTTTTTATTCGGTTTACTTTATGTAACACGCTGCGGATGGGGACACCGGACGCGGATGCACGATTGGCGGTTTCTTTCAACGCGAGTGTGTGATTACGTTTTTTTTTTTTTTTTTTTTTATTCGGTTTACTTTATGTAACACGCTGCGGATGGGGACACCGGACGCGGATGCACGATTGGCGGTTTCTTTCAACGCGAGTGTGTGATTACGTTTTTTTGTTTTTTTTTTTTTATTCGGTTTACTTTATGTAACACGCTGCGGATGGGGACACCGGACGCGGATGCACGATTGGCGGTTTCTTTCAACGCGAGTGTGTGATTACGTTTTTTTTTTTTTTTTTTTTTATTCGGTTTACTTTATGTAACACGCTGCGGATGGGGACACCGGACGCGGATGCACGATTGGCGGTTTCTTTCAACGCGAGTGTGTGATTACGTTTTTTTTTTTTTTTTTTTTTATTCGGTTTACTTTATGTAACACGCTGCGGATGGGGACACCGGACGCGGATGCACGATTGGCGGTTTCTTTCAACGCGAGTGTGTGATTACGTTTTTTTGTTTTTTTTTTTTTATTCGGTTTACTTTATGTAACACGCTGCGGATGGGGACACCGGACGCGGATGCACGATTGGCGGTTTCTTTCAACGCGAGTGTGTGATTACGTTTTTTTTTTTTTTTTTTTTTATTCGGTTTACTTTATGTAACACGCTGCGGATGGGGACACCGGACGCGGATGCACGATTGGCGGTTTCTTTCAACGCGAGTGTGTGATTACGTTTTTTTTTTTTTTTTTTTTTATTCGGTTTACTTTATGTAACACGCTGCGGATGGGGACACCGGACGCGGATGCACGATTGGCGGTTTCTTTCAACGCGAGTGTGTGATTACGTTTTTTTGTTTTTTTTTTTTTATTCGGTTTACTTTATGTAACACGCTGCGGATGGGGACACCGGACGCGGATGCACGATTGGCGGTTTCTTTCAACGCGAGTGTGTGATTACGTTTTTTTGTTTTTTTTTTTTTTATTCGGTTTACTTTATGTAACACGCTGCGGATGGGGACACCGGACGCGGATGCACGATTGGCGGTTTCTTTCAACGCGAGTGTGTGATTACGTTTTTTTTTTTTTTTTTTTTTTATTCGGTTTACTTTATGTAACACGCTGCGGATGGGGACACCGGACGCGGATGCACGATTGGCGGTTTCTTTCAACGCGAGTGTGTGATTACGTTTTTTTGTTTTTTTTTTTTTATTCGGTTTACTTTATGTAACACGCTGCGGATGGGGACACCGGACGCGGATGCACGATTGGCGGTTTCTTTCAACGCGAGTGTGTGATTAGGTTTTTTTTTTTTTTTTTTTTATTCGGTTTACTTTATGTAACACGCTGCGGATGGGGACACCGGACGCGGATGCACGATTGGCGGTTTCTTTCAACGCGAGTGTGTGATTACGTTTTTTTTTTTTTTTTTTTTTTTCGGTTTACTTTATGTAACACGCTGCGGATGGGGACACCGGACGCGGATGCACGATTGGCGGTTTCTTTCAACGCGAGTGTGTGATTACGTTTTTTTGTTTTTTTTTTTTTATTCGGTTTACTTTATGTAACACGCTGCGGATGGGGACACCGGACGCGGATGCACGATTGGCGGTTTCTTTCAACGCGAGTGTGTGATTACGTTTTTTTTTGTTTTTTTTTTATTCGGTTTACTTTATGTAACACGCTGCGGATGGGGACACCGGACGCGGATGCACGATTGGCGGTTTCTTTCAACGCGAGTGTGTGATTACGTTTTTTTTTTTTTTTTTTTTTATTCGGTTTACTTTATGTAACACGCTGCGGATGGGGACACCGGACGCGGATGCACGATTGGCGGTTTCTTTCAACGCGAGTGTGTGATTACGTTTTTTTGTTTTTTTTTTTTTATTCGGTTTACTTTATGTAACACGCTGCGGATGGGGACACCGGACGCGGATGCACGATTGGCGGTTTCTTTCAACGCGAGTGTGTGATTACGTTTTTTTTTTTTTTTTTTTATTCGGTTTACTTTATGTAACACGCTGCGGATGGGGACACCGGACGCGGATGCACGATTGGCGGTTTCTTTCAACGCGAGTGTGTGATTACGTTTTTTTTTTTTTTTTTTTTTATTCGGTTTACTTTATGTAACACGCTGCGGATGGGGACAACGGACGCGGATGCACGATTGGCGGTTTCTTTCAACGCGAGTGTGTGATTACGTTTTTTTTTTTTTTTTTTTTTATTCGGTTTACTTTATGTAACACGCTGCGGATGGGGACACCGGACGCGGATGCACGATTGGCGGTTTCTTTCAACGCGAGTGTGTGATTACGTTTTTTTTTTTTTTTTTTTTTATTCGGTTTACTTTATGTAACACGCTGCGGATGGGGACACCGGACGCGGATGCACGATTGGCGGTTTCTTTCAACGCGAGTGTGTGATTACGTTTTTTTGTTTTTTTTTTTTTATTCGGTTTACTTTATGTAACACGCTGCGGATGGGGACACCGGACGCGGATGCACGATTGGCGGTTTCTTTCAACGCAAGTGTGTGATTACGTTTTTTTTTTTTTTTTTTTTTATTCGGTTTACTTTATGTAACACGCTGCGGATGGGGACACCGGACGCGGATGCACGATTGGCGGTTTCTTTCAACGCGAGTGTGTGATTACGTTTTTTTTTTTTTTTTTTTATTCGGTTTACTTTATGTAACACGCTGCGGATGGGGACACCGGACGCGGATGCACGATTGGCGGTTTCTTTCAACGCGAGTGTGTGATTACGTTTTTTTTTTTTTTTTTTTTTATTCGGTTTACTTTATGTAACACGCTGCGGATGGGGACACCGGACGCGGATGCACGATTGGCGGTTTCTTTCAACGCGAGTGTGTGATTACGTTTTTTTTTTTTTTTTTTTTTTATTCGGTTTACTTTATGTAACACGCTGCGGATGGGGACACCGGACGCGGATGCACGATTGGCGGTTTCTTTCAACGCGAGTGTGTGATTACGTTTTTTTTTTTTTTTTTTTTATTCGGTTTACTTTATGTAACACGCTGCGGATGGGGACACCGGACGCGGATGCACGATTGGCGGTTTCTTTCAACGCGAGTGTGTGATTACGTTTTTTTTTTTTTTTTTTTTATTCGGTTTACTTTATGTAACACGCTGCGGATGGGGACACCGGACGCGGATGCACGATTGGCGGTTTCTTTCAACGCGAGTGTAAGATTACGTTTTTTTTTTTTTTTTTTTTTTATTCGGTTTACTTTATGTAACACGCTGCGGATGGGGACACCGGACGCGGATGCACGATTGGCGGTTTCTTTCAACGCGAGTGTGTGATTACGTTTTTTTTTTTTTTTTTTTTTATTCGGTTTACTTTATGTAACACGCTGCGGATGGGGACACCGGACGCGGATGCACGATTGGCGGTTTCTTTCAACGCGAGTGTGTGATTACGTTTTTTTGTTTTTTTTTTTTTATTCGGTTTACTTTATGTAACACGCTGCGGATGGGGACACCGGACGCGGATGCACGATTGGCGGTTTCTTTCAACGCGAGTGTGTGATTACGTTTTTTTTTTTTTTTTTTTTTATTCGGTTTACTTTATGTAACACGCTGCGGATGGGGACACCGGACGCGGATGCACGATTGGCGGTTTCTTTCAACGCAAGTGTGTGATTACGTTTTTTTTTTTTTTTTTTTTATTCGGTTTACTTTATGTAACACGCTGCGGATGGGGACACCGGACGCGGATGCACGATTGGCGGTTTCTTTCAACGCGAGTGTGTGATTACGTTTTTTTTTTTTTTTTTTTTTATTCGGTTTACTTTATGTAACACGCTGCGGATGGGGACACCGGACGCGGATGCACGATTGGCGGTTTCTTTCAACGCGAGTGTGTGATTACGTTTTTTTGTTTTTTTTTTTTTATTCGGTTTACTTTATGTAACACGCTGCGGATGGGGACACCGGACGCGGATGCACGATTGGCGGTTTCTTTCAACGCGAGTGTGTGATTACGTTTTTTTTTTTTTTTTTTTTATTCGGTTTACTTTATGTAACACGCTGCGGATGGGGACACCGGACGCGGATGCACGATTGGCGGTTTCTTTCAACGCGAGTGTGTGATTACGTTTTTTTTTTTTTTTTTTTATTCGGTTTACTTTATGTAACACGCTGCGGATGGGGACACCGGACGCGGATGCACGATTGGCGGTTTCTTTCAACGCGAGTGTGTGATTACGTTTTTTTTTTTTTTTTTTTTTATTCGGTTTACTTTATGTAACACGCTGCGGATGGGGACACCGGACGCGGATGCACGATTGGCGGTTTCTTTCAACGCGAGTGTGTGATTACGTTTTTTTTTTTTTTTTTTTTATTCGGTTTACTTTATGTAACACGCTGCGGATGGGGACACCGGACGCGGATGCACGATTGGCGGTTTCTTTCAACGCGAGTGTGTGATTACGTTTTTTTTTTTTTTTTTTTTTATTCGGTTTACTTTATGTAACACGCTGCGGATGGGGACACCGGACGCGGATGCACGATTGGCGGTTTCTTTCAACGCGAGTGTGTGATTACGTTTTTTTTTTGTTTTTTTTTTATTCGGTTTACTTTATGTAACACGCTGCGGATGGGGACACCGGACGCGGATGCACGATTGGCGGTTTCTTTCAACGCGAGTGTGTGATTACGTTTTTTTTTTTTTTTTTTTTTATTCGGTTTACTTTATGTAACACGCTGCGGATGGGGACACCGGACGCGGATGCACGATTGGCGGTTTCTTTCAACGCGAGTGTGTGATTACGTTTTTTTTTTTTTTTTTTTTATTCGGTTTACTTTATGTAACACGCTGCGGATGGGGACACCGGACGCGGATGCACGATTGGCGGTTTCTTTCAACGCGAGTGTGTGATTACGTTTTTTTTTTTTTTTTTTTTTATTCGGTTTACTTTATGTAACACGCTGCGGATGGGGACACCGGACGCGGATGCACGATTGGCGGTTTCTTTCAACGCGAGTGTGTGATTACGTTTTTTTTTTTTTTTTTTTTATTCGGTTTACTTTATGTAACACGCTGCGGATGGGGACACCGGACGCGGATGCACGATTGGCGGTTTCTTTCAACGCGAGTGTGTGATTACGTTTTTTTTTGTTTTTTTTTTTTATTCGGTTTACTTTATGTAACACGCTGCGGATGGGGACACCGGACGCGGATGCACGATTGGCGGTTTCTTTCAACGCGAGTGTGTGATTACGTTTTTTTTTTTTTTTTTTTATTCGGTTTACTTTATGTAACACGCTGCGGATGGGGACACCGGACGCGGATGCACGATTGGCGGTTTCTTTCAACGCGAGTGTGTGATTACGTTTTTTTTTTTTTTTTTTTTTTATTCGGTTTACTTTATGTAACACGCTGCGGATGGGGACACCGGACGCGGATGCACGATTGGCGGTTTCTTTCAACGCGAGTGTGTGATTACGTTTTTTTTTTTTTTTTTTTTTTATTCGGTTTACTTTATGTAACACGCTGCGGATGGGGACACCGGACGCGGATGCACGATTGGCGGTTTCTTTCAACGCGAGTGTGTGATTACGTTTTTTTTTTTTTTTTTTTTTATTCGGTTTACTTTATGTAACACGCTGCGGATGGGGACACCGGACGCGGATGCACGATTGGCGGTTTCTTTCAACGCGAGTGTGTGATTACGTTTTTTTTTTTTTTTTTTTTTATTCGGTTTACTTTATGTAACACGCTGCGGATGGGGACACCGGACGCGGATGCACGATTGGCGGTTTCTTTCAACGCGAGTGTGTGATTACGTTTTTTTTTTTTTTTTTTTTTTATTCGGTTTACTTTATGTAACACGCTGCGGATGGGGACACCGGACGCGGATGCACGATTGGCGGTTTCTTTCAACGCGAGTGTGTGATTACGTTTTTTTTTGTTTTTTTTTTTATTCGGTTTACTTTATGTAACACGCTGCGGATGGGGACACCGGACGCGGATGCACGATTGGCGGTTTCTTTCAACGCGAGTGTGTGATTACGTTTTTTTTTTTTTTTTTTTTTATTCGGTTTACTTTATGTAACACGCTGCGGATGGGGACACCGGACGCGGATGCACGATTGGCGGTTTCTTTCAACGCGAGTGTGTGATTACGTTTTTTTTTTTTTTTTTTTTTTATTCGGTTTACTTTATGTAACACGCTGCGGATGGGGACACCGGACGCGGATGCACGATTGGCGGTTTCTTTCAACGCGAGTGTGTGATTACGTTTTTTTTTTTTTTTTTTTTTATTCGGTTTACTTTATGTAACACGCTGCGGATGGGGACACCGGACGCGGATGCACGATTGGCGGTTTCTTTCAACGCGAGTGTGTGATTACGTTTTTTTTTTTTTTTTTTTTTATTCGGTTTACTTTATGTAACACGCTGCGGATGGGGACACCGGACGCGGATGCACGATTGGCGGCTTCTTTCAACGCGAGTGTGTGATTACGTTTTTTTTTTTTTTTTTTTTTATTCGGTTTACTTTATGTAACACGCTGCGGATGGGGACACCGGACGCGGATGCACGATTGGCGGTTTCTTTCAACGCGAGTGTGTGATTACGTTTTTTTTTTTTTTTTTTTTTATTCGGTTTACTTTATGTAACACGCTGCGGATGGGGACACCGGACGCGGATGCACGATTGGCGGTTTCTTTCAACGCGAGTGTGTGATTACGTTTTTTTTTTTTTTTTTTTTATTCGGTTTACTTTATGTAACACGCTGCGGATGGGGACACCGGACGCGGATGCACGATTGGCGGTTTCTTTCAACGCGAGTGTGTGATTACGTTTTTTTTTTTTTTTTTTTTATTCGGTTTACTTTATGTAACACGCTGCGGATGGGGACACCGGACGCGGATGCACGATTGGCGGTTTCTTTCAACGCGAGTGTGTGATTACGTTTTTTTTTTGTTTTTTTTTTATTCGGTTTACTTTATGTAACACGCTGCGGATGGGGACACCGGACGCGGATGCACGATTGGCGGTTTCTTTCAACGCGAGTGTGTGATTACGTTTTTTTTTTTTTTTTTTTTTATTCGGTTTACTTTATGTAACACGCTGCGGATGGGGACACCGGACGCGGATGCACGATTGGCGGTTTCTTTCAACGCGAGTGTGTGATTACGTTTTTTTTTTTTTTTTTTTTATTCGGTTTACTTTATGTAACACGCTGCGGATGGGGACACCGGACGCGGATGCACGATTGGCGGTTTCTTTCAACGCGAGTGTGTGATTACGTTTTTTTTTTTTTTTTTTTTTATTCGGTTTACTTTATGTAACACGCTGCGGATGGGGACACCGGACGCGGATGCACGATTGGCGGTTTCTTTCAACGCGAGTGTGTGATTACGTTTTTTTTTTTTTTTTTTTTTATTCGGTTTACTTTATGTAACACGCTGCGGATGGGGACACCGGACGCGGATGCACGATTGGCGGTTTCTTTCAACGCGAGTGTGTGATTACGTTTTTTTTTTTTTTTTTTTTTATTCGGTTTACTTTATGTAACACGCTGCGGATGGGGACACCGGACGCGGATGCACGATTGGCGGTTTCTTTCAACGCGAGTGTGTGATTACGTTTTTTTTTTTTTTTTTTTATTCGGTTTACTTTATGTAACACGCTGCGGATGGGGACACCGGACGCGGATGCACGATTGGCGGTTTCTTTCAACGCGAGTGTGTGATTACGTTTTTTTTTTTTTTTTTTTTTATTCGGTTTACTTTATGTAACACGCTGCGGATGGGGACACCGGACGCGGATGCACGATTGGCGGTTTCTTTCAACGCGAGTGTGTGATTACGTTTTTTTTTTTTTTTTTTTTATTCGGTTTACTTTATGTAACACGCTGCGGATGGGGACACCGGACGCGGATGCACGATTGGCGGTTTCTTTCAACGCGAGTGTGTGATTACGTTTTTTTTTTTTTTTTTTTTATTCGGTTTACTTTATGTAACACGCTGCGGATGGGGACACCGGACGCGGATGCACGATTGGCGGTTTCTTTCAACGCGAGTGTGTGATTACGTTTTTTTTTTTTTTTTTTTTTATTCGGTTTACTTTATGTAACACGCTGCGGATGGGGACACCGGACGCGGATGCACGATTGGCGGTTTCTTTCAACGCGAGTGTGTGATTACGTTTTTTTTTTTTTTTTTTTTATTCGATTTACTTTATGTAACACGCTGCGGATGGGGACACCGGACGCGGATGCACGATTGGCGGTTTCTTTCAACGCGAGTGTGTGATTACGTTTTTTTTTTTTTTTTTTTTTATTCGGTTTACTTTATGTAACACGCTGCGGATGGGGACACCGGACGCGGATGCACGATTGGCGGTTTCTTTCAACGCGAGTGTGTGATTACGTTTTTTTTTTTTTTTTTTTTATTCGATTTACTTTATGTAACACGCTGCGGATGGGGACACCGGACGCGGATGCACGATTGGCGGTTTCTTTCAACGCGAGTGTGTGATTACGTTTTTTTTTTTTTTTTTTTTTATTCGATTTACTTTATGTAACACGCTGCGGATGGGGACACCGGACGCGGATGCACGATTGGCGGTTTCTTTCAACGCGAGTGTGTGATTACGTTTTTTTTTTTTTTTTTTTTATTCGATTTACTTTATGTAACACGCTGCGGATGGGGACACCGGACGCGGATGCACGATTGGCGGTTTCTTTCAACGCGAGTGTGTGATTACGTTTTTTTTTTTTTTTTTTTTTATTCGATTTACTTTATGTAACACGCTGCGGATGGGGACACCGGACGCGGATGCACGATTGGCGGTTTCTTTCAACGCGAGTGTGTGATTACGTTTTTTTTTTTTTTTTTTTTTATTCGGTTTACTTTATGTAACACGCTGCGGATGGGGACACCGGACGCGGATGCACGATTGGCGGTTTCTTTCAACGCGAGTGTGTGATTACGTTTTTTTTTTTTTTTTTTTTATTCGATTTACTTTATGTAACACGCTGCGGATGGGGACACCGGACGCGGATGCACGATTGGCGGTTTCTTTCAACGCGAGTGTGTGATTACGTTTTTTTTTTTTTTTTTTTTTATTCGATTTACTTTATGTAACACGCTGCGGATGGGGACACCGGACGCGGATGCACGATTGGCGGTTTCTTTCAACGCGAGTGTGTGATTACGTTTTTTTTTTTTTTTTTTTTATTCGATTTACTTTATGTAACACGCTGCGGATGGGGACACCGGACGCGGATGCACGATTGGCGGTTTCTTTCAACGCGAGTGTGTGATTACGTTTTTTTTTTTTTTTTTTTTTATTCGATTTACTTTATGTAACACGCTGCGGATGGGGACACCGGACGCGGATGCACGATTGGCGGTTTCTTTCAACGCGAGTGTGTGATTACGTTTTTTTTTTTTTTTTTTTTTATTCGGTTTACTTTATGTAACACGCTGCGGATGGGGACACCGGACGCGGATGCACGATTGGCGGTTTCTTTCAACGCGAGTGTGTGATTACGTTTTTTTTTTTTTTTTTTTTATTCGATTTACTTTATGTAACACGCTGCGGATGGGGACACCGGACGCGGATGCACGATTGGCGGTTTCTTTCAACGCGAGTGTGTGATTACGTTTTTTTTTTTTTTTTTTTTTCGTGTGTGCGTGTGGAAAAGGGGGGGGGGGTGGAACTCTTCTTTTACTCCCGAGAGGTGCTTAATTTTTTCATCCTTGTTTGCTCGGTTTATTTCTGAATTGCATGGTAATTATCTAACATTTTTGTCCCCTCAAGACGTTTTTTTCCCTTCGACGATTACATTGTAAAAAAAGGGTGTATTGTTACAGCCTTTGTCCCACATAAGACACCCCTAAAGTTCAGTTCGACGTACAGCGCACTAACGTCGATCGGACGTTACTTTCACGAAAAGCTTGATAGCCCTGTGGTAACTTATTAAATAAAATAGCAAATGTACTGTACGTGTTACTGACGGTTTACAAGATGTCGATTAATTACCAGCTCACCTGCACTCTATCACTGCTTTAAAAAAAATGTTTTTTTTTTGGCTCTACTGCAAAAACTCAGTGTTTTCTTTCTGTGGTTTTTGATACGTACTTTACGATACGATACGATACGATACGAACTTTATTTTTCACCACAAATACAAGTGGTGAATGGGAGGCCGAAGAAAAAGCTGCATAAATGCAGCTTGACGAGGCTCCGGGCCCCCCATTCAGCAGCTACGACGGAGTACATACAGTACACTGGTCAAAAAAGAAAACAATCAAATGAACAAATTGAATATTTGGCTGTTGGACAATTGCACAATATCTATGTTTTTAACAAAATATTCGTTCAGAATAGACGGTAAAGCATAACTTATTTTTTGTTTTCCATTGTTGGTCCTACATTTCGGAATTTGCCAGGGCTGGTGATTTCTCGATGAATAATAATCACTTTTTTCTTTTAAATCAGACAGTTGAAGAATTACATTTGAGCGTCCTAATGCCGCATATTTATACGCCATCGTTAAACGATAGTTATAGATTTGGTGAATATTAATAATCTTGTATGACTTGAACAGTGAATCCGTATGATGTATGTAGGGAACGTTACCTATTATTCTTAGCCCTTTTTTTTTTGCAATAAGTGTATTATATGCAAGTTTGAGTAAGACGTGTTACCCCAGATAAGGGTGCAGTAACATAAATGAGAATAAAATAAGGAATTGTACAAAACCTTTTTTACGCTGGATGGAAGAACGTGCCTATGCTTGTTCATAATTCCTGCGAATTTGCCTAATTTGGAGCAGAGATGTTTTACGTGATTTGTCCAGAGCATGTCTTCGGAAAAAATGACTCCGAGAGTTTTTATGCTATTTACAAATTCAATGTATGAAGACCCGAAATGAAGAGGAGTGTAAACTCGGTTACTTGAGCCGCGTGGGCGAAACATCATTGCTTTTGTTTTCGAAGTATTTATAGTCAAGCAATTGGACTGAGACCATACTTTTAACTTTGAAAGAAATGCGTTAGCTTTATTTATGAGGGCCTCTTCGGATATATCAGAAAAAAAGATACTCGTGTCATCCGCATAGATTATATATTTACAGTTTAAATCAATGTTCACAATATCATTAATACACAACAAAAAAATAAGTGGTCCTAGAATACTTCCTTGCGGCACTCCAGCTTTAGCTACTTAATAAGTTATATCGTACCGTTATCAAGCCCCTCGTAAAGTTTGGCGTCTTCGGTTCCACTGTAGTGCTCTGTATGTCGAACTGAAGTTTTTGGGGTGCCTCATATGGGACAAAAAAAGTGCAAGGTGACACCTTTTTTTTTTTTTTTAGAGTGCATGTCTAAACTTTTGTACAATGTTCTCTGGCTATTCAGGTGTGAGAGCCCGCGTGCCTGAGTGTCGATTGAAGCTGCGCACCCACACTGTGCACCTCTTACTTTTGTCAAAAATAGTGGCTGCGACAAAAAAAAAAAAAAAAAATGAGCGCGCCCTGTTTTTCTGTTATGTTTTTGTTTTTATAGATAAACAACGACTATCAATTTGACCGATGACGAAGTTGCTACGTAGTGTAGGCAGGTTAAGAACGAGGGAACGAAATGCATAATTTGTGGGGAAATCAGGAACGATTCCAGAATTCCTCGCGTCGGATACTGATGACAGATTCGTGTTTAATGAAGGTTAAAAAATGAGACAAAGAAAAAACGACAACAATAACTTTTCTATTTGACAATGACTACGAACACAATAAACGAAGTCGTATAGACACTGGAGATTTTCAAGATACCGTGGTAGGGAGAATGCTGCTGGGTTCTCATCTAGAGCCGAAAAACCAGGCACTCATTGAGGCTGACTAACTTCCGGTTGTCCAAACATACACACAATTACAATTACAATGACGGCTAAAAAAAATAATTGGTATACTCGCAATGAAACGCTGCGCTTTCCTTTCCACTCGCGTTCTAGACTTCAAGGTCGTTAATCTTCCACGTGCGCACAAATCTCAGGGTCCCAGACGGCGGATGTCTCCGAGCAACGCCCCGGTCCATTAGAGATGGTCGCGTCGAAGAAGGCGGGAAGGAAAGAAATAACGACGAGAGACCGGCCATTTACGAGAAAGGTCACGCCGACGGCACAGCCGTGCAAGGGCTCATTTCCGAAACGCCCCAAAAATAGGGTGGCCCTCACGAATCCCATAAGCTCCCCAGCGGCGCGTAAACGACGGCAGCAGCCGACATCGAACTTTTCCAACCACCGCTGTTACTGTGTAACACCTGCTACGTAAGTATTCCCGGAGAGGGGGTTTTTTTGTTTCGCGCTGCCGCTCTGAAACCGGTAAAAAAACGTGCCGCCGCTTGCTGATCCCCCGCCCCCACGCCCTTGGATACGTTGGGGGAGCCTATAGAGGGTCTGAGAGGGAGCAACACCACCCTTGGGGAACCGTTCGCCCTTTAATGGCGGACGCCTCCTGCGGCAGATGGGTCGCAACTGCGCATGCGTTGCCTTCTCGCGAGGCGAGGAGGAAAGCAGGCGGAGCAAATGGGCGGAGACGCTGCCTCCTGCCTGCTGTCGTCACCTCCTCGCAGCACGTACTGCAAACGCACGGCCCACGAATCACGTGATTCCCGGTCGTGCGTTTGGAGACACTCTGAAACCTAGGCGCACTAAGATACCGCTTATCCCTTTCCAATGTACGACTCCCGCCTCACCCTTTCGTTACGTCACGTGATCTCCCGGCGGGAATCACGTGACCAGTTACGAAGCCCGGAGGAACCCGCCCGTCGGTCCCGCCGGCCGCGTCCGTAGCAGACGTTGTTGTTGTTGCTAGCAGACGTCGCGGTATCGGAAGGCCTGCGACGGTTCTCTTGTTGACTTGCGGTGCGATCGCCGTGCGGCGAACCGCGAAGGTTGTTGGTGCGGCCGAAATAAGAGATGTTGCCCGTCGCTCGATTGTTATGGACGCTGTTCGGATCGCGAGTGGAGCGTCGTTGACATGGGAGATAGTGTGACGACGGCGTCGGACGACGTGTTCTCGGACGTTTCGGATGTTGGCGCCAAAGCCGGCCAAGAGCGCGGCGAGGAGGAAAATGCAGGCGTCGCCAAGGTCGGCCTCTTTATGGATAACATCAAAAACAAGGTTGGTTTCTCCGTGGGAGCACGCACTCTGGTCCGCGAGCTAAGCGCGGCATTTCTAATCGTTCATATTTTCTGCGCGTCTTCCAGCGCTCCGTTTAGTGTTGATAAGTGCGCGTGTGTTCCGAGGTACGGTATATATATATATACCTGGGATGAACAAGCCAATCAAATGATCAAACCCAGCTTCCACCCAACAGAGTGATTCATCATAGCTTGTGAACTTCCGACTTGGCATTTTTTGGTTGTTGTTGTTGTCATTTTTGAAATGCACAGCTATGATTTGGATGTTGAAAACTTGTGGAACATTTGTAAGGCTAAGTTTACTGCTTTAATTATTCGACAGCTACATACCACACACAATATTTTCAACAAGAAAACAAACAGACAAACAAAACAAGTCTCAAATAAATACGGACTTGCGACAATTTTTTAGGAAAAAGAACTTGTACTACGGCCTCTCTTACCCGGCTATGCGACCTGAGTAAACTCTATAAAAGCACACCCAAATCAGCTAAAAAAGAGTCTTTCATGGCACTCTAAGCGATTGTCTTAAAGAGCTTAAACAATTTGTGGAAACTTATAAAAAATGATAAAAAGGTCAAGATGGGCATATCATCAATTGACAAACTCGAACAAACCGCACACAACGGCTAAATGATAACAGCATGCTTCAGTATAGATACTTTCAATCAGTGTTTTTATTTTTTATTTTCCGGTAGCTGAGGTAAACTTGAATTTGCCTAACGTGGTAAATCTGTCGAGCGACATGCCGGAAATTGAATTTCACTCTGATGGCCTGGTCAAACCTTTATAGAGTCACTTAAACCTGACAAGCCTTCCGGTCCTGATTTCGTTCCGAAGAGAGTTTTTAAGGCATGTGCTGGTGTACTTGCTATTTTTTTGCACGTTTCATTTAGCAGATATCTATCAGATAGTCTCTTGCCTTCTGAATGTTAAAAAAAAAAAAAAAAGAAGCTCGTGTTGTGCATGTCATAAAAGTGATTCGAAAACAAAGTCGGCCCATATCGTTGTTATGCGCTTACTCTAAACATATGAAATGCTGTCTACACCAGGATACTGTTCGACATTTACAGTCAAATAATTTTTTTTCACTTTATCACAACACGGGTTCCGCCCAGACCTATCATGCACAACTCAGCTAGACTCCGTTTCACTTTAAAGGGACCACGAAACAATTTTTCTTATTTCGCTTAGTACTATTTAGAATCACTCCCTGACGTTAATAACCGAATAAACATGCCTTAGGTTTTCTTTATAGACAACGTAAGTCGGCAAAAAAAAAATTCGAGAAATACGAGCACCGTCCATCCCCTTAACTTTGAGCAAAACCAGGCGGCCACATGGCCTGGTTCCTACCCTATGCTGCCAACGTTAATCATAGCCGCGTGCTGGGGTTGGCAAAGTAGAAAACGGGCGCTGATCTCCAAGCATTGTTAGTGTCCGGCTATTCTTATTTTCTTCATTAATCCTGTTAATCGCTTTCGAGACTGTTACGGGAGTGGATCAAACATAATATCACGCAGGTGGCACTTGCTGGGGTAACTTAGAACAAAAATCTAAAAGAGTTAGTAGTATTTACAACATCAGGTGGCAAACTATTCCAGTCGATAATTGTTCGAGGAAAAAAAGGAGTATTTAAGTACGTAATTTTTATAATTGTATGGTTTTATTGTTCCGCTGTGAAAAGTGCATAGCAGACCTGGGACAGAAAAAAATGTAATATAATCATCTTTGTCTATTCCAAGCTCGTCGTTAACGATAAGGTAGAGAAAGTTTCGACGGTTCATTATCCTTCTTTCCTGTACGCCCGCCTCAGTACAACGTTTTGTAGGGGAAACATAAGAGGAAAACATATTGTACACAAAACGCACCGCTAATCTCTGAATTCTTTCGAGTTCTGAAATACAACATGATGTGTGGGGATCCCAGATGACACTTGCATATTCTAACATTGGCCTAACCAGAGTTTTATATAATAATAACTTTGTCTCACGGGAGCCATGCTTCATATACTTGCGAAGAAAACCCAACTTACCCATTGCTCTACTGGATATGTGTTCCACCTTAAGTCGGATGTTATAGTCAAACCCAGATACTTATATGAACAAACTCTAAGAAGGCTACGGTTACCGATAGAATAATCAAAAAGTAAAAAAAAAAAAAAAATAGACATATACAGTCTTTGATAAATTCAGTGGCATTTGCCAGTCAGCACAACATCTAGACAATCTTTCTAGCGAGGAGTTTGATACTTCACAGTCTCTGAGACTTCTGATTTCTTTAAAAACAACACAATCATCGGCAAACATTCTTATCTTGACTGGGACTTCACAAACGATATCATTAACAAATATCAAGAACAATAGAGGCCCGAGAACTCATCCCTGTGGAACACCAGACGTCACGCGTGTAGTACTGCGGAACACGCGTTGTTAAATTGTACAAATTGCTGTGTCATAGTCAAATAACGTTCTAGCCTCTTCAAAATTATTTAAGACAACCACCAATTTTTTTAGTAGCTTCTCATGTGAAACGCAGTCGAACGCTTTTGAAAAGTCCAAGTGTGCAACGTCAGTTTACCCTTGAGTATTAATTACCGACGCAAAATCATGCGCTGTTTCGGTCAGCTGGGTTACGGTAGCCACTTTTTTCCGAAAACCATGTTGAGCCTCTGTAACAGCATGTTCCAAAACTTCACTACAATTACTAAGCAATGAAATAGGTGTATAATTGGTAACAGCCATCGAGTCACCGGATTTTAAAATGGGAATCACTTTTGCTATTTTCTATTTTGAAGGTACAGTGCAAGTTTCTAGCGACTTTCTGAATGTTGCAGTCAAGTACTTAGTGCCCCATTCCGCACACCTTTTCAAAACAGCATTTGAATTCCGTCCGGCCCAACTGCCTTTTTTTAACGGTAATATTCGAGATATAATTTAGAATACTTTCCCCCGAAATTGTTATATCTGACAAAGAGTTTCTAGCGCGTTCGTTGTCTTCTCGAATTTCATGAAATATCGGACTGTGACCATTGTCTAAACATAAAACGGGCGTGAAATATTTATTGAAAGCATCAGCAATATAATAGGGGTCATTCACAATTTCATCATCAATATTCAACTCGTTTTCTTTTGGTTTAGAGGGCTATATAAAGCGCCAAAACGTCTCCGGCGACGAAAGCCCTTCTCAGGCCCAATAATAGAGAGTTTTAGTAGATCGTTCCGATACCTCCATAGCCCCGATAACGATACTATGCATGCGCAAGGGAGGCGGTGGCGGAGTATCGGGATATCGTTATCGGAGTCATGGGAACGATCTACTAAAACTCTCTAGTATCATGACCCCTTTAAGTGTGAGCATTGCAGAAGCTACAAGCGCGAGCTTCGGGCTTTCAGCTCCTTGCCAAGCACGCGCGCTCGTCCAGTGCAAGCACTGTTCAGGGCCACAGACTCGCGTTTGTAGCATCGGCGTCTCGTCTGCTTAAAGTGAAACGGAGTATAGTGGAATTTTACCGTGGCTTGGATACATGCATACGATATAGGCCTTCAGACAGATTGTACGTGTCTTGATTTTAGGAAAGCTTTCGATCTCGTACCACATACATTTATTTTGCATGCAGTCCCTAAGAATAGATCATCAAGTTTTGGGTTGGTCAAATGATTACCTAAATGACAGGGCTCGAGCAGTATTAATAGATGGCAAATCGTCTAAATTCATTCCGTCACTTCTGATGTCCCTCGGGGCTCTGTGTTGCCGCCGCTTTTATTTTTCATATTTTTTTTATCGATATTGTCGTAGACATTTTTTTTTCTAGTATACGACTGTATGCTGATGACCGCGTAGTCTATCGTAGAGTAAAATATTTAGACGATTGTATAACTCTGCAGACAGACATGGACCGCATAGCTAACTGGTGCTCCACTTGGGGGACATAATTAAACGTAAACAAGGGTCATTTTGTTCGAGGGACTAAGCTAAGCCCTATTAGTATCACGTACCAGATTATTGATATTCCCATCAACATGTCACTACACGTAAAATATGTAGGCGTTTACTTTTTTCATGATTTGTCCTGGCGCTAACTGCTAAAGCCGATCGGATACCAGGCTTCGTTGAACGTAATTAAAAAAAAAAAAGTTTCCTTAGGAAGTCAAAAGTACTCTGTCAGTATTAATCCCTGGGGAAGGGGTGCAAGGAGGACAAAAGACAAACACGTATCCCCAAACACAGCTTGGTGACTGGTGCCATAGCCTCCTCTATAGAGGAGGCTATGCTGGTGCACACCGAAAAAAATCTTCTGGTCCTGGTATCGAACCAGGGACCTCTCCATTTCGAGTGGAGCGCTTTACCAACTCAGCTAAAGAGGAGTTAGACGTCAGTAGAGCAAACGGGTTTTATCAGTTGCCACCAGTCTAACACCAACAAGGGTGAATGGCCTGCATTTTTAAGGTTATGATGATAATGCATTTAATGCAAAGGTGCAAGCGAGCTGGACGAGAATGACGATAATAATCCCTGGAGAAGGGGGCAAGGGGGACAAAGGACAAACAGACCTACAAACACAGGTGACTGGTGCAAACCGAACAAATCCTTTGTCCCTCTTGCTTCCCATCTGCAGGGATTATTATCGTCATTCTTGTCCAGCTCGCTTGCACCTTTGCATTAAATGCATTATCATCATAACCTTAAAAACGCAGGCTGTTCACCCTTGTTGGTGTTAGACTGGAGGCAGCTGTTAAAACCTCTTTGCCCTACCGATGTATAACTCCTGGTTAACTCAGTTGGTAGAGCGCTCCACTGGAAATATAGAGGTCCCTGGTGCGATTCCAGGATTAGGCGGAATTGTTTTTGGTGTGCAGCAATCACCTAGCTGTGTTCAGACATTTGTGTTTGTCTTGTGTCCCTTTTGCTCCCCTTCTCCAGGGATCATTATCATTGTTGTTGTCCAGCTAGCTTGCACCTTTTCATTAACTGTATTATCATCAAAAGTACTGTGTATCTTACAACTATTCGGCCAATTCTTGAGTATTCTTCAGAAATCTGGGATCCCCACCAGCAATGCCTGATCAAAACCATAGGACTAATCAAAAATAGAGCCGCCAGGTTTTCCTTAATCCAAACTCGTGTAATCAAAGCATGACTGTCTCGAAACGCGAGCTCAATTGGCAGCCTATACAGAATCGTAGACAATGCCTCCACCTGAAACCACATACCACAATCAACGTGGAATCGTCAGAACAATTTATTTGC
Source organism: Ixodes scapularis (assembly GCF_016920785.2). Taxonomy (NCBI): domain Eukaryota; kingdom Metazoa; phylum Arthropoda; class Arachnida; order Ixodida; family Ixodidae; genus Ixodes; species Ixodes scapularis. The sequence continues at coordinate 13,146,881 of NW_024609837.1, forward strand.
TTCCGCCTCACTTCATCTCTCAGCGACTCGATCAGAACAGAAACGTTAGGCCTTTTACGCGCAGAACGGTCCTATCTAAATTCTTTTTTTTTTTTTTGTTTTTTTGCGGGTATTATGCTTAACTGGAATCAGCTACCTGAAGAGCTAGTCTCGAAGGCGTAAACTCCCAGTTTTATCGTGCATTGTCAATTTACTAATACTTGCTCTTTCTACAAACTACCAGTCTTTGCTTACACGTTAAAAAATTCGGTAATTTCTTTTCTTTTATTTGTTATCCCGGGCGCTGTGGGGCCATTCGAATAAATAAGTACATAAATGAAATAAATGAGGTTGTTTCCATCCGTTCAAAATGCCAGGTAAAGACATCGTAATGCGCGATGTTTCGCTCCGTGTCCCGCGTGTATACGAACGGGCGTGAGCTGCGTAGCACGAGGCTATTCCTTGCCAAGTCTGCAAAAAACTCCGGGCAGAATACTCTTTTTTCACCTGCTACACATTGGTCTTCGTTGTAACGGATGGCTGCGAGGCCGACGCGACCTTTACGCGCTTTCCTGAAGGTATATACCTTTCTCGCGTGCTCTCACAATAACCGAGAAAGCAAAATGGGAAGAAAGGTTTCTCATCACACTGCCCACGAAGAACAGCTCTCTTTTCACATATATCCGCGGCTGCTCTTTAAAGCCGGCGCTACATAACCCAGGGTTTTAAGCAGAAAAAAAGAAATAGATATATAAAAAAAAGGTGCGCGTCAAAGCTTCGAGTGATGGCAAAACACTATTGGTAAAGCAGGTTTCCTTGACTGGTGTACAATTCCGGTACAATCGCGTATTTCTGTGATGCAGAAATAAGGCACTTTAATATGCCTATAATCGTAAAAACAACAAACAAAAAAACAACGTTAAAATGCTTTTTTTTTTTTTTTTTTTTTTTTTTTGCGGAGGCGTTTTTGTCGGTAGTGCGCTTACGCGGTCGCCTCTGGTTTGTGCACGTACGCTGTTGTGCCCACACCTGGTGGGACCAGACCCCTATTGAAAAAAAAATACTTTTTATCGGAGTTTTATTTCCAGTAAACTATTATTTTAGTGGATTATGGGGCTCTTTTCACTTCCGGTAAAGCCAAAATTTACCGAAATGTCACCGGATTTTTTATCGGAATTTTACCGGACATTTTACCGGAATATCACCAGTTTTTTTTACCGTAATTGCATTGCCAGGAAAAAATCTATTTTACTGGATTATGGGACTTTTTTCACTTCCAGTAAAGTCGCAATTCACCGAAACGTACCGTGTTTTTATTTTTCTTTCGGACGTCAACGGAAGGCATTTAGGAAGAAGCCTGTGACCCGTGGGTGGTATATGTTTACCAGATGCTGGACGATTCGTGGTTAGTCCATATAGACCTGAAGGTACGCCGACTCGTTTCCTTAAAATAACGTGTTGGTCCACCAGACCAGGAGTCTTTCCGAACCCCGGTGCGCCCTGCGGAGGTCTCCCGACCGCGGGCCGCTGTGGCCGACCGCGGTCCTTCCAACGAAGTCCTCCTGCCCGCTTCCAGCGAGCCCGCTGCTGCCGGTGCAAAATTAAGCGCTCCATAAAGAGACGGCGCACCGACCGCGTAAACAAAAATACCGGAAAGCAAGACGAAAAAAAAAAAAAAAAACCGAGACAAAAAAAATTGGGTTGTGTGTGTGTTTATACAGCCTAGAACTTGGTCTGCCTCACAGGGGCGACGAGTCTCCCAGCTGTAGATGAGAAATTTAGCCAGTGCGGTAGAGCCGCTAGCCTGGGGTCTTTAACGTGCACCACGCAGTAGTGATACACGACCGCACGCCGGTACGATGCTCATCCAGATCGAAACGGGCAGGGGTGGGGCTCGAACCCAGGATCCCTGGGTTCTGCAGCGCGAGCTTTCGCTCCACGTGCTCCGAGCTGGTGTGCGCTAGACCACTCGGCCACCGATCCCCCTACAAAAATGCCTATAGAGAGTATTCACTGGCGGCCATGGCTGTGTGCGCGAAGGCTGAGCGCGTGCTGATGGCGAGCTTCCACAGTTCTTTAGCAACGTGCATTCCGCACCATCAAGGGTGCCGGTCTTAGCAGCCTATTGATGTGAGCTCGGTCTGAGCATGCGCTCTAAACAGCACCCACAAATATGGCGTCCAGTGAATACTCCTTATTGTGAGGCGTGTGCGCTCGTTCTATTTTTCGTTGGACACTGTCGTCAACACCATCACCATTTTTAAGGCTCATTCAGACTGCCACATTTGCTTACGTTAAGTTGCCCTACGTATAAGTCACGGCAACATTCGTGTTTCGAATGTTGCGTGTCATGCTTTCTCCTTGAACTGGTAGCCTCGCTTAATATGAAGCACTGAGGTCCCGGTGACTTCAACGTAATATTTCGTAACGTAACTTAAAGTAAGAAAATGGGGCAGTGTGGACCAGCCTTAGGTCCCCTAAGAGTAGCGATGGTGTGGTTTGAGGTCAAACCGGGTGTGTTTAAGGACAAGGACATGTACGGTTAAGTTCCAAGGAATAGACACAAATTAGTGACAGCGAGGCGCTAGAACATGCGGTTTTCAAGGTACCGCCCTCCCTGAATAATGGCGTTGGCGAGAAGGCTGGCTTTTGCTGACGAGGATGCAGGAACGGAGGAATACAATCACAAAAGAAAATTTGAAGAAGTAGATCCAGACGAGCTTGATAATACACAAAGTTGGCGGGGTAGGTGATTTAACGAGACAATATGTATGGGAAATGTGAAGCGTAGGGGGCGTAAATGTTTCTAGGTGGCGCAAGCTGCCAAACAATGCAAAGGGTGCAGCCAGTGCCATCCATCCATCCTGTGCTAGAAAGAAAACACTTATTGGAAGTGCTCGGGTAGACTTCAGACTGCTTCGCAAGAAAAAAAAAAAAAAAGACTCTGCTGCACAGGAGCTGCGTCCCCCTGAGGCTTTTTTCCTCGCGTTAATGAGACGTCGGAGAAGCTTTTAATGTCATTCCGGTTTCTGCCAATGGGCCTATTGATAAAAACTAATAGCGCTCGGTAGAAGTAGGGTCTTAAATACTTTTGTATATTTAAAATATATGATCTCACAGAAACTCTGTGGGCAGCATCAAAAATTACTAGATACGCGCACTAAAAAAGAAAGAAAGGTTACGCGCGGAATTATGCGGTATTGCAAGAGAATCCCGAATTTGGAGGCGTTTTTAAGTTTAGGTTTTCTGACAAAGCGCTTCTCACGCCATCGTCGCCTCCCGTAGAACAGAAGCTAACGTAGCTCAAGCTGACAAAAAAAAAAAAAAAAAAAAAAAAAAAAAAAACATTTTGTGGTGTTTGAATGACATTCCGAGAGTAAGCTTTGCTTTTTGAATTGACGGCTGTCACGCGAAAAATGCGGATACGTTTTTCGATAGAAAACCGACACCTAGAAAAGCACAGACATTGTGTTGTTTTCGGAACGCCGTAGAAATAACCCGCGTGTCTTACATTTTTGTGAGGCGCGCCGATTTAGTGATTTTCGACGTCTCTAGAAAAAGGTTTTTAATTGAATCGATGCACTTAGGTTTCCAAATTCAGAGGTCAATAACTCAAAAGTAATTCATAACTTACGTTATTAGTTTCCCTAAACATGCCCTTTGGCAGAGACTAATATGAAAGCAATCATTTTTCTGCGCGATCCGTATTTTTCGTAGGAGCGATTTCGCCCGAGTTCGAGAAACCTTTCTTGTAGTAGCCGGCACGCTTTTTACAATTCATAGCATTTTACGGTTTATTCAAGGGGGTACGATTTTCCGATCAGCAAATAACAATAATAATAATAAACATATTTCCTTCATTCCGGCAACGTCACAGCTAAGAGTATCCCAATACAGGGTTTTTGTTTTAACTTTCTCCAGATACTCCCGGGAGAAGTGGGCTTCGAAAAAATCCTTAGCCGCTGCCATCCCTCTCTATAGACCTTTTCCACAAGGGCGCCGCCATCTTGAATTGACGTCACTTCCAGTATGGGCGAAAACGTAACTTTGCCGTTGCCACGCCAATAGAAGACATTTAGGATATAAGCCTAACCGTCACACATTCTCGTTTTGGCTCGCCTCTATTTTTTTACTAGTTACAGGTTGAAACGTTTTACTTTTTTTTCGTCGCCCATACTGGAAGTGACGACAATTCAAGATGGCGGCGCCCTTGCGGAAAAGGTCTATGGAATCTCAAAATTCGCGATCGGGAGAACCCAGCGTGTCCCTCAAGCACGCCCTCTATAGCCACTTGCTTAGACAGCGTCCTCTTAGTTCTGTAAAAGAGGAAACAATCAAGGTACTTGTTTTACCCCTGAAAAAAAAGGAAGGGTTGAACTTTCAATTTAAGTTCCACATTTCCAAGGGCCTCTCTGTCTTCTCCTTCTGCTCCTCTTCTTCGATACTAAGAGAAAAAGCAGAGGAATCCGGCGATGGCTCGTTCGCGCTAACAGTGCCGCGTACTGCTTCAGATCAAACCACGGGCGCGGGGAAACATTTCCCGCGGCCGCGTTACCGTGTTCCGCTAGACCTGCGTGTCGTTTGCCTGTACTCGGTTTCTGTTACAATATTGTATTGTGAAAAAAAAAAAAGAAGACACGCACAAAAGAAACAGAAATGAAACGTTTGCGTCAACCGCGTAAACAAAACGAACACGGCGCGAAAACCTGCGGTACTGTCAAGTTGCTTGTGGCCTGTGCGTGGTTGGCATGCAGCTGCTTTATACAGCGGTTCTCGCAAAGTACGCCAGATGCGGAAATAAATTTAAAAAAAAAAATGCGACGATGTCACGCCGACTTACGGAGATGTACGGAGGTCGCTGTTGACCTGCCGTTTGAATGCAGCTGGAGCCGCGACTTTTGCGTCGCAGTTCTTCTCGGATGACCAAACGCTGTAGTCTTCATTTACGTCTGCTGGAGATTTTAGACTAAAACAATGCGAGTACGTAACGGTCGGCTCTTATTAATGCAATTTTGTTTGCAGCAGAGGGTTATATCAATGTTTTATTAAGAGATCCAAAGCAGTCAATATATGGAATATATGCACACAGTCGGAGTTCAGTAAATTCCAACCGGTAATCACCGCACAATTTTTCTTGGGGGGGGGTGCTTATGGTGTGCATTTTTTTTAGTCACTCAGCCTTGTTGAGAGTCTGAACGGTGTCGAAGAACGTGGTGTTTGTACAAGCCAAATTCGTTATTCCTGACTTGTAAAAAATTTGTTTTCTAGCCTTAAGCGATTTAGGGGGGGGGGGGGGGGGGGGGGAGGCCACTTTTTATATCATATCGGATACTGATGAGAGGTGGCTGAAATTCAAGAACATAAATCGTGCGCTTAGCCGATAAATTTTTTTATTTGTTCAAAATCTTCTTTTTAGGTAGGGGTTCGACTCGATTGACGCGTATTTATTTCACCACTGGGCGAATTATACTTGTAGCAAGCATGCGCATAAAATCATTATTGCCAGAATATTAATTAAAACAAAATGTGATGACCCGATGAAGTTAGTGACTTTGAACGAACGGTGCAGGGAGGTGAGTGGAATTTAGTTTGCCACCACGAAATTACATTTCGCTAGCCTCGTCAGATTTCACAAGTGTTTGCCACTATAGTATACGAATAAACATATTCGAAAATCATCTTTGCTTAATTGCACCCGCAAAAAAACAAAACAAAAAAACATTAACAATTAGCAGTTTCTGCTATAAGCAATTGCGGCTGGCTGGAAGAGAACATAGCCTCAGATACATAAAATGAAGCAAAAAAAGAAATGAAACTAAAAGTATTCGAGCTTAGTGCTTAGGGAAGTCAGTTGGGGAAAAAGCGACTCGCCGGAGTCCGGATCTCTCGACTTCAAGCACACTTTTGTTTCTTTATTGCTTGCATTGGCAAGAGAATTGATAAACTCATAATGCCAGTTTTATGCACGACACGCGGTGGGCTGGGGCATGTAATTTAAGGAAATCACTCACGTTCCACACAGCATTACCAATTGGCACCCAAACCGGGTGACATTTGATCGTGGCGTATGCTCACTTCAGTCTGCAGGGACAGTCTCTATAAGATACAGGGTGTCACAAAAGAAAATTTACACGGTCTTTTTTACCGCAAAAATAAATTGGGCATCGCCGAACGTTCATTCTCCGCCCAAAGGTAGCGCTGGAGGTCACAACCAAATCCCAAAGTTTCAGCCCGATCCAATAACTTAATCAAAAGTTATAGTTGATTTTCTGAAAATTTCAATGGGAAAATGGCGGCCGACGGTGTTTTCAAACACATGGCGCTCTATGGCACCAGAAACCGAAAACGGGCAAAAATGGGCTTCATTATCCCATTGAATTTTTCAGAAAATCACTTATAGCTTTTTGAATAAGCTATCGGATCGAGCTGAAACTTTTGCATCTGGTTGTGACCTCTAGCGCTACCTTTGGGCGGAGAACGAGCGTTCGGCTATGCCTAGTTTATTTTTGCGGAGAAAAAGACCGTGTGAATTTTCTTTTGTGACACCCTGTACATTAATACATGGCGCACAGCCATTCTGCTGCGCGATAGTGCAGGCAGACCCAAGAGCTCGACAAAATTGACGGGAATGTCACCGTGTCTATCTACATGGAGGAACCGAATGGCATGCCGTGTTAAAGCAGTCCCTTTTAGAAGTTCGTTAGAAAACATCCCTTCCACCTACCCCCCCCCCCCCCCCCCCAAAAAAAAAAAAAAAAAATGGGGCAGACGATTACGTAACAGGATTCGAATGGACAGCGTCAGCTGGTCCAGCGAATGCTTCGGCCACCCCGTGCTCGCGCGAAAGGCTTAGGGTGCCGAGCTGTTATCGAACGTTATCGAACGTTCGCCCACGAGATCCTTTGGCATCGGCGGGTGTGCGTACCCGTATACCACGTGGCGAAATTCGGTATCTTGCCAGCACAAACACTGCATAGGCACGTAGCGCACACCTCGAAGGAAGGTCCCTGTCCGGGCACGGCGACTGCATAACCTCGTGGCAAGGCGCCGGCAAAGACACCGGGTCTCGCGCAAACCGCAACCACGCGCTGCACAAACTGGTGAGTCGCAGCAGCGTGGTTATTCTACTTAGTGTGCAACGCTGTCAGAGCTACTGGCGCGGGCTCGTGGCTTCATCTATTCTTTTTTTTTTTTTTCGCGCGAGAGCCTGTGCAAATGATCAACGAGATTAAGCCCCGTGCTCGCGCCAGTAGCTTTGACAGCGTTGCACACTAAGCATGAAACAGAGTATACGTGCCGCTTCACGTTCTCGCGCGTCGTGATCTTGACGTCGAATGCTTTCCATCTTAACACCCAGGGTGGGTCCGAGCTCGGCTGACGGGCGACCCAGTGTTGCCAGATGGAGAAAAAAAAATTCAGCAGATTGATCCCCAAAAAGTCAGTAGATTTGCACAAAAATCAGTAGATTCTACGAAATATGTGCTTTACTATGTTTTTCTATTTCCATTAATACACACTTCGAAGAAACAGTATAGAGTAACATAAAACACAGTAATAAACACAAATAAAAATGAAAAAAAAAAAAAAAACAAGACCAGCTCTGGAGTAATTGTTTGTAAAGGACAAATTAAAATGGCACCATAAATGCTTCTTTTTTTATTAATCATTATTGACTATTCCGAGGATTATTCTTTGAAATCGAGACTGAGCCACTTTTGGCATCAACAGATGAGGGCGACAGTGCTACATCCACCTGTCGCTATTATTGAAACGAAACCGAAACAAGACGTTCCGTCAAGTGCGTGCGTACATGTCTAATGGAAGTCATCTGCAAGCTGCCATTTTTCTTTACGGGGCTTTGGAAGGTTTTTGAAGCAACGCTGTCGGCGCGGAGCACTGTTGAGGCTACGCGTCGTCTGCTATGGGCTTATTTTTTTTTTCGCCTGACCCAAAGTTTGCGTTTAAACGTGGAGAACTTCAATCGTTAGCTTTTTAAGCCACCGAGGAATAAGATTATATAATTTTCTTGCCACAACCTGCCAAATAAAAGTAAATAAGTGAAATTTGGATGTCGATCCCTTGCATTCCGCCGGGCAAATGAATGAAAATGGCGGCCCTCTCCGCTCAAGCAGCCGAGAGTTCAGGCGCATGCACTTACGCCTCTCGCTCTGCGCCGCGGGCTGATTGGCTCACTCGAGAGAGGAACGTTACGGCGAGATCATAGACTGGCCAAACACTCTCGATATATGGCTCTGGCCCGGATGTCACCGTCGAATCTGCCGAATCTGCCGAACCTACTCTGGGTAAATAGGTAGATGAATTTACGGCTACGTCACACGAATAGGACGGGCTTCTGGGCCATGTAGCCAGTTCTTCGTTATTAATTCTAAGACAATGTGAGTTTCCTTTGATGACCGACACTGGGAACGGAAGGGGCCAAATAATAAATTTTTAAAATGTGTACTAAAAAAAAGTCAGTAGATTTTCTTGTTTTTCAGTGAAACAGTAGACACGGAACGAAATCAGTAGATCTACTGATAAATCAGTAGACCTGGCAATACTGGGGCGACCAAAGGCGAGAAAGAGCGGGTGGCGCCATCTCCCGGCGCAGAAGCCACCTGCGATAAGCGCGCGCATGTTCCGTTCGCTTTCGGCGACACCACACTCGCCCTGTACGACCAGCTGAATACAGCTGACGCTTTAATAGAAAGGCATGCCAGCAGTGTAAAAATACCCGCTCTGTTGTTTTTAGGGTTCTTGCCCTGAAAGCAACGAACACCCCCATAGAACCAATAATGTTTTTTTGTTTTTTTTTTTGACCGAGGCAAGATTTTTTTTTTTTTTTGAAGAGCATTTGTGTGCAACTGAAATAAAAATGTTTTTATAGACGCCTGAGATGGATATAATCTTTACTCTACACAAAACGTCCCGACCTGGGCGCGCGTGAAGAATATAGAAGGATGCACAGTTACGAGGAACCAGTTTTAAAAACTCCCACGTGAATATCCGCTAACGAAATGCGATTTTTTTTTCTTTTTTTAAACCGCGCGCTTTATTTATTGCTCCAGAAAATTAGAACTAAAAAGTGAAAGCCGTTTACAACTCCCTGTAACGCCTAATTAGAGCGCAGCTCTTCAGGAGAAGGGAAGGGTCCTGAGGTTCACGTGTTCTGGGGGGGTCACGTGACTTGTAGGAGAAGGCACGTGGACCCCCCTACCCCGAGGTCACGTGACCTTGACGGGGTCACGTGACCTCGGGGTAGGGGGGTCCACGTGGGGGGTCACGTGACCGGGGGGGGTCACGTGACCACCCCCAGAAAAAGTTTTCTGCTTGATATAGCGGGGAAATTTTTCCGCTAGATTTAGTGGGAAAATTTTTCCGCTGCATTTAGCGGAGATAAATTTAGCGGGGAAATTTTTCCGCTAGATTTAGCGGGGAAATCTTTCCGCTACGGGAATTGTTTTTGCTAGATTAGCAGGGAAATTTTTCCGCTAGATTTTGCGGGGAAATTTTTCCGCTAGATTTAGCGGAGAAATTTTTCTGCTAGACTTAGCGGGGAAATTTTACCGCTAGATTTTGCGGGGAAATTTTTCCGCTAGATTTAGCGGGGAAATTTTTCCGCTAAATTTAGCGGGGAAGTTTACCCATTATGCACCGCGCAGTTACGCCGACGGCGACGCCGCTCAAGCCGGAAACGGGCGCCTAAGAGCTGCGCTCTAAAAGGATAACTCGTTGGAAGTCAAACGTTGGGATCTCACACTCTACAACTTTTGTATCGAAGGACCAGCGCACAAATACATAAAAAAGTTGGCTAATGCACCCGCGATATTAGCCAGTTTGCCATGGCACATAGGTGTCTCGACTCTCTCAATAAGACTGCGATCAACATTGGGTTGGTTGGACACGCGTAGGGCCTAGCGGACACACCCCGTATAAATAAATACGTAAAAAAACTTTAAAAAAAACTTTTGGGAATGCATTGGTGGGCCCCTAAGCAGACCTCCCGATTGCTCGCAGTACTTCAGCAAGAGCCTGCGACTGGGCTCCAGCGGCAGTGGCGACGCGGGGGCCAAGAAGGCCAAGACCCAGCCCTGGGACAGCGTGGTGAACGTGGTCCTGGTCGAGGGCCGCAATCTCCTGTCCATGGACGACAACGGCTTCAGCGACCCGTACGTCCGCTTCAAGCTGGGCAACGAGAAGTACAAGAGCAAAGTACGCCCCTCGTTACACATATCCACATCGTGCTTCCAGAGGTTTAAGAGAAACCACGCAAAGTGTGGCGCGACTGACAGCGCCAGCTGCTGCGTTTCCTGAAAGATGCGCCTTTGAGATTCGATTTTAGTCGATCTGCTTTTGGGAGGTTTTCTTTAGAAGCTCCTTCTCTTCCCATGAGAGAAGAGAAGGAGGGTTTTTCCGCTGCGACGACAGACAACAAACGCCGACACCGAAATCCCCGCAAAGCATCACTTGTAAAACGCTTTAAAACGACCTAAGGTGCCTAAAAATGTTTTGTGTTTAGTGGGTTACTACTGTTATTTCTGCTTATCGGTGCTCACTGCATCTTGCCCAAGATATAGAATTCATGCGGTTTCTCATTCATGCACTCTAAATTTGGCATCCAAATGCAAATAATATTTGTCTCGTTTTTTACATTCGGATTGTAAATATCTAACGAAGTTTTACACTGAAGGTTCATTGAATTGCCAATATACGCCCATCAGTTTATGCAAAAAAAAAATGAAGATTTCAGCTTCGAAAGAAAAAAAAACAATTAAAAAAATACTCTTGGATTTCTAGTTTAGCACGAGCCATGTCACGCTCGGTGCGTCCACTGGAGATGCAAAGGCACAAGATGTGCTCCGAGCTCATGCGGCTTGAAGAGGTGCTTGTTTGAGTGTCGAAGGAAGCCCAGGATAACCCCCTCTTTCTGGTGCGTTCCCCTGTGCGCAGAGCGCTGCGAAAACGCTGAATCCGCAGTGGCTCGAGCAGTTTGACCTGCACGTGTATTCCGACCAGTCCCGGACACTGGAGCTGACCGTCTGGGACAAGGACTTCAGCGGAAAGGGTGACTTCATGGGCAGGTCGGGACTCCCCTCATTCGTCCTTTTTTCTCCTTTGCATGTATTTTGCCATAACACCTGGCTTTCTTGAAACTCCAGAAAGATTTCCTTGTGAACACCAATTGACTCGGTAATTCAAATGTTGGCGGCCATGTCAGCGACTGGAAAATAATAAAATGGGATAGTGAACTAAAAAAAAGTGTTCATTCACCTTTTAAACATTTTGTTTTGGTTGGCATGTGTATGTGTAGAAATGACGCTCGATCTTGATATGGACGGATGCGTCTGTCGCTTTCGGGCGACTCTTGCCAAGCTTTAGCCTGTCTGCCGCTAGGAGCGGGTCGGACGGATCCACCAAAAAAGACGTTAGGCAGCACGGGAGGCCTGTCTGGTATAAAGCCCCTCTATCCTGGGAAAAGTGACGCCTTTCATTGTTGTGGAAATGCGCGAGACACGTGCCGCGCACCACTTCCGGGAAGAACATGGCGTCTGAAATCTAGCTCTGTGCCGCGCTGTGCCGCCATGATCTTCTCAGGGGACGCACGTTGCACGTGCGATCGTGCATTGACGCACCTTGCGCTACTTTTAAAACATAAAGGGGCTTTAGACTGGTACAGGGCGGAAGGATAGTCGTCACTGGCGCTCTTTGCCCGCTTACCGTATTTACTCGCAGAATGAACGCACTTTTTTTCCCGAAAAATCGATGCAAAGTTGGGGGGAGGGGGGGGGGGGCGTTCATTACGCGAAGTAAAATTTTTGCGTCGGTATTTACTTGCATGATGAACGGACCTTTTATCCTGAAATATCGAAGTAACTTCTTATCTCTTTGCGCGGGGCGCCCGACCGACCCGGTAACCAAACTAAGCTGTGCAACAAAAAAAAAACCTCTTTGCTTTTTTTTTTTCTCTTAGTTCCTTGGGTGTTTTTTTTTTTTTTTTGCCGCCTTTAGCAAGCTGCGTTGCGCGCGACGCACGACCCCCCGTAACCAAACTGCGCTGTGCAAAAAAAAAAAGAGAAAGAAAAGAAAGCTCCTCTTTTTATTTTGTTTTTTTCTCAGTCCCTGTTTTTTTTTTTTTTTTCTTTTTGCCGCCTTTCGCAAGTTGTTTCGTTTGCTTAGAGGGTTTCTCCGCTCCTCCTTCTTACCTCCTTGCGCGCGGCGCGCAACCCCGTAACCAAACTGCGCTGTGCAAAAAAAAAAAAAAAAAAAAAGCTTCTCTTTGTTTTTGTTTTCTCATAGTTCCGTGGGTTTTTTTTTTTTGCCGCCTTTCGCAAGCTGTTTCGTTCGCTTAGAGCGCTTCTCCCCTTCTCTTTCTTACCTCCTTGCGCGCGGCGGCACGCGAACCCAAAGTCCAGACTGCGCTGTGCAAAAAAAAAGCTCCTCTCCATGTTTCTTTTTTTCTTGCTTCTGTTGGATCTTTGCGAATTTTTTAACGCCTTTTGCAAGGCGTTTTGTTCGCCGACACTGCCCATGCATTTGCGACCTCGCTGCACCAGGATAGAAAAGTGCGTTCATTTCGCGCGCGTGGGGGGAGGGGGTCAAAATTTTGACGTCCGAGTTGGGGGTGCGTTTATTACGCGAGTGAAAAAAAAGTCGAAATTTTGAGAGCCGACTTGGGGGGTGCGTTCATTACGCGAGAGCGTTCATTGTGCGAGTAAATACGGTAGTTTCGGTTTGGAGCCTAGTACAAGGGTGAAACTTTTCACCAGCTTGCGCCCGCTACAAGTTCTTTAATCAAAATTTCACAGCACGGCTAGACCGTATTGGGGTCGAACGTCGATTGTTCGATAACATGACGCACCCATAAATGATAATTAAAAAAATTACATAGAGCTTTTTAGTTAATTCACCTGTTTTTTAGTGGCTGCCATGGCCACTAACCCGGGAGTGAGAAAACCCTAAAGTTTCCTTTTTTTTAAAGATTTCTTGACTACTTAAAAAAAACAGACACGCACATTGTTTACCGTTACACTGTGCATGCAAATTGTTATAGTAAACGCGAAATTAAAAAAAAAGGAAAAACCTTATACTTTTCTCACTTGGTATGAGGAAAACAAAAATTCCGATGACACTCAAGTACTTCTTATGAGTTGTGAATGCGAAAGCATGAATGCTGTTCTTCCGCTCCCTTAGTCGTCTGCGGTGTACTGGCGTGGACGGCCACGTTTCGCTATTGCCGAGGTTGCGGCCGCCGAGGATATAGATGCCTCAGGCGCCGCCATGTTCCTCAACGCCGACAGGAGCAGAAGCAGCCTCAACCCCGGAAACGCGTGACACGGAGCCAATGGGAATTTATCCGTCAATTCGCTGCTACAGACAACAGGTTTCTCTCCATTGAGACGGGAATTTAGGTGCCGTTTGGCGCGGCTTCAAAAGCTGAGAACACCGGTTCGCTCCATAAAAAAGTTAATGCTTTCGCATTAAAAAACAATTATGACCTTCACTCTCCCAGTTTGTGAAATTGGTAGGTTTCAGCTGAAAAGCGTACAGCTATTTTTTTCCCACCTCAAAAGAAAATTATTGAGACAAGCCCCATTACCGAGGTTGTGCTCCGACAATGTGACAATCTCCGTCGGTATCTCCGATTTCTAGATTTTGTTTTGTCTTTGCAAAAGGTTTGTATTGAAGGGAGGGGTGTGTTTCGGCAACATTGGGCACCGTGTCGTCCGTATATATAAATATCATGGCCACTTACATAAGCATCGTTATTCGTGCTGGCACTTCAGTGCTTCAGTCTCAGTGCTCGCTTCCTAACTCAGTGTGGCTATGAAAGCGACCAGGAGATAATTAATGCGGCATTCACTTCACTATTCTCTATATATTTTCTCGCGATTCGCATGACCACACATTGAATTACTGTTTTGGTGTGTTGCCCATATTTTACCCCCTCTGTCCTTTTTTTTTTGCCGCGTGCATGTCATATTATTTCAATTATTTTCATGCTATTAATTTTCTTTCTCCCTTTCGCACCATTTTCCAGCGATAAAGAACTCGAGCTGTAAGCTCTTTTTGTGCGCGTGAAGAAGGAAAGCGTCTTGGCAAAATGTGTGCCAATCGAAGCTGTCGTTCACTCTGTTTTTTTTTTTTCTAGCAAATAATGTACTATTATACAGTTAGTGATGAGTTTAGAATGGCGGTTAGGAGCCTCGGTTGTCCCGGCGCGAGCTTATTATATACCTTTGACGACGGCTTCGCGTGTGCACGTCGGACGGAAGCATAGTCTCCTCTACACACCCAAAGCCTGGCAGTTCGACGACGGAGCCATAGAGTGCCCGGTCGCAGATTTGGAGCGCGAGGGTCTGGTAGCACAGAGCACGCCAAAGAGCCATTTCTCGGGGAACCTGGACGCCAGCGCGCACAGCTTTTGCGGCGGCGAGGACCCGAAACAACACTCTCGTTCGCTCGGGAGAAGTGCGTTTCGGCGTCTCGCCGCAGCGGGGCGCCAGTCACGTGGCTCTCCTCTCATCCGTTGTCTGCCGCTCCACCTTTTTTTTCCCTTTCGGCGGCCGCTTCTCGTGGCAATCTGCCAGGCTCTGTCAGCATATATAGGAGGCTGTGGTGTGCGGTGCGCTGCCCAGGTGCTCGATCGACGTAGGCAGCCTGGAGCCCGAGAGGACGCACTCGGTCTGGCAGGAGCTGGAGGACGGGGCGGGCTCCCTGTTCCTCCTGCTCACCGTGAGCGGGACCCAGGGCTCCAGCTCCGTCTCGGACCTCATCGCCCACGACGCGGCCGGGGCCGTGGCCAGGAACGGGGCCGTCCGTCTCAGATACGTGAGTGCCCCCCTTTTCTCGCTACGGTGTCTGCAACGCGTATCCGAAAAACGTGTTTATTGTCCTATTTGGCCCATAGGGTTATTCTAATGTACGCTAGAGGTTCAACTGGCGCTAGTGTCTGTGCGACTTCCGGGATGCGAAATCGAAGCAGACAACAACCAGTCTGCTTTTTGCGGTGCTCCTGGGCATTTCTACGAGAAAACGCGGGTGCATTTTTTCTCTTGGTCGGAAAATAACCCGGATCACTTTCGGTATTGGGGTCGTACCGTATAGTATGTCCCTTTCTTAACATTGTAAAAGTGTAATTGCTTTGGTTACGGCATTTTTCTTTGCCAGTGAACGATGTTAAACTTCGTTATATTTCGGGCCCAAACCTGCGTCTTCTGGAGTCGGTGTGTGAACACGAGCGACGAATCTAAGGGAAATAACCATCGAAAGGAATGTAGAGTGTGTTTATGATTCGTGCCAGGATTTTGGTGACGCTTATATGCGAGTCCTGTCTCATATTTAAACATAACGCCGTCGTGCACCTTACCAGTGGTAAAAAAAAAAGCATTCAAAACGTAAAGAATGAAGTATGTGGGCTATGGAAAGGTCTCTTTTTTTTGTATTTCCTATGTGGGGCAGCTTTTATCTGGCCCCCGTTTTCTGGCTTCTCTTTATTTTCAAAGATTTTGAGCGTACGGGTGATGACACAGAACAAGCATCTTGACACATATGTGCCAGCAAAGAGAATAGACCAATCATTACACACTTTTGAAAAAAAAAAAAAGAAGAAAAGAAACGGAGACGACGTACGAAAAAGGTGACAAACAGAATAGGCAACCTGCAATGCTGTTTGGTTTGGCGCCATCTAGCGATTGAAACAAGAAATATTGGGTACCCCTGGGAGTGGCGGCTGCATTGTTCAAACGTGAGCTTTTACTCTGGTGGCGCCGCTTAGCCTAGTGTCTGAAGCAAGAAATACTGGGTATCCCAGGAAGCCGCGATCGCGTAACGTGCCAGTAAAGCGGAAGGTACGGCTCTGGTGGGCCAATCGGAACGTGACTGCCTATCACCGGAGCGCGCCTCAACTCCGGAGGAGTATCAGGCTTCTTGCTGCGTCATGCTCCAATTTGTGTGTGGTGCGCGCGTATCGCATTTCGAAGCCTTCGGCACGCAATGTGAGGCTTATCGTTCACCCTTTGCCAAGTTACAACGAGACAGGGTATAGCCAAGCTCTCTCACTCTGCTGGCGCCTCCTGGCCGTTGCCGGTTGGCTATACGTCTCGACAGTGTGTAACAAACAAGCTCACCGGTCTATTCACTCTATTTTCGCCACTTATTTATCGTACATCGGACAGTATTAACGTGGCCTTCACTTGGCTTCCCACATGTTCTTCGTTCGCTCAATACGTCAATCCGCCATACAAAAAAGCGCCGACGCCGTGTTCGGGCCAAAAGCGAAATGCCGCAAGCCCTGAAAGCGGCGCACGGAGTACTAGCGGCACCGACCTAATCAGCGCTACATCATAAAGGCGGTGGCTCAGACTGAAAGCAAACCCCACAAGACTTACAGCGATGGCCCCCCTCGTGAACCTAAATAGGGGCTTTAAGGGAACCAGAGACTGCATGGACTACATAACACACGAAATTATCGCCTGTTTGGTCCTGGGGCACTTTTTTTTTTTCTGGAGGAACTGATTGCCACGTAGTTAGACGTGCTCTGTACATTGCTTCGTAGAAAAGCTAAGAACGCAATCTCTCTCCTCCGTCATGCTTTTAGATGGTCGCGGAGTCTTGTGATTGTGAGACAAGACAAGACGCATTGCGGTCAAAACAAACGAAGTGGTTGCCACTTCCGCGCAGTCGCGTCTTGGCAGAAGAAACAGCTTTTGTAGAGTATTTTGTGCTGACTATCCCAGTAAACACGAAAAATAGGGTAGCAAAGCAGAGCAAGTTTCGCAGTGTGCAAGGTCTGGACATCAAATCTGTGAAGACGATTTCGCCCGGGGAGACATTAGGAGAACTGGAAGGTACTGACTACCTCTGCCAGCACTGTTTTTAGTACTTCAACAGTGAATGACAACGTGCATCAGAAATTTCCCACATAGGGAGGTTTCATTTATCCCAGATTTTGAAGCTGTTGAGCCACTAAACCGCTATGTAGTGCCTGCAAAAGTGACACCACTGAAGCTGCCAAGTCAGGTAGCAAATCACTGTAGAAAGTCGTATGGAAAAAAAAGCAAGCGGAGATAGAAGAGACCTTGATCACGGATGTTCGTTCCGAAATTCGAATGGCCCATGCAGTGCAGAACGTGTAAAATGAAAAAAAAAACAAAAAAAAAAAGCTTTCGCCGGGCTAGGGCAAGTGTAGAGAGCATTAAATATTTAATATTTCCGTACAGTGAAATCCACTTACAACAATAATAAAAAAAAACCAAAAACACAATTGTTTTAGCCGATTATCGACTAGATACTGATCGTTTCTGGTCTGGAAACTATAAACTGATCGTTATAAGCGGTATATCGTTATATGTAATATCATTATAAGTGGATTGCACTGTAATGTAGTCATTTATATATCACTGGAAATAACTTTTTGGTAATTATATATTGCGCACATTTTAATATTTTAGTCCAGGGGTGGCCACTTTGACCCGGCCTAAGAGTTGCAAACAAAACCACAAAACCCACGAGCCACGGGGGGGGGGGGGGGGGGAGGGGAGGGGAGGGGGAGGGGGAGGGGGAGGGGGAGGGAGGAGGGAGGGAGGGAGGGAGGGAGGGAGGGAGGGAGGGAGGGAGGGAGGGAGGGAGGGAGGGAGGAGGGAGGGAGGGAGGGAGGGAGGGAGGGGGAGGGAGAGGGAGAAGGGTAAACAAGTTTTTTTTTAGAGCAATAAACGAAACTTAGACCACTTTCGGTTTATTGGAGTCAAAAGCAGTCCAACTGTACGTAAGTTAGCAGTAGCACAAGACTACTAAACCGCAACCTCTCTTTTGATTTTAAAATGCGTTCCATTTCTCTTTTTGGGAAAGTGCTCGTGTGACCGGGGAGGGAGGAGGGGGGGGGGTGTAGGAGAGGGAGCCGCGAGCCGCACTTTAACGCGCGAAGAGCCACAGCTTGGCCACCCCTGTTGTAGTCTATTCATTTTTTTCTTCTTCAAATTATGGCTTAGAAATCTACCGACAAAAAGGTGAAAGGCGCAACGTTTGCTCATTTTCGACGCGAGATGCATTACCTCCGCAATGCTGTAAATATTTACATCAATAGTTTTCATGGTTTAACGCGAGTGCAAAATATTTTAGATATTTATTGTATTTTGCGCAGTAGGTGTCACCAAACATGACAAAAACGAAAACTAACATGAAAAAAAAAAAAAAACTACGCCCGGATTTGCGTGCCTGAATATAGCCTGTGTCATCGTCGGTTCCGTCCAGCATCGTCAGCTCAGATCCGTCAAACGCAGTTTGCGTCGTGGTTTTCGAAATGGCTTGGCGGATTCTTTTGGATGTAAACATTCTTTGGCAGCATAAACGGGCCCAAGGGAGCGTAGGTTCCTTTCGAGCTTCAGTCGAAAGGTGTCCGACATACTCGAGAACCGTATTTATGACTGGTGATATCCCGCGTAGCTTTATTATTAAAATTTTAATGCCGTGTCCTAGCATTAGTTCAGCCTCCTAGCTCCGATGCTGAGATCATTAGGTTCAGGGAGGTCTCCTCAAAAATGTGCATCTTGGAACATTCGTCGGTGCTTAGTGGGCACATCGCCCGGTATCTAGGAAAAATGGCTTCAGTGTTCCCTTTCACTATTTTTAATCAGATACCTCGTTAGGTACTGTATTTTCCCTTTCAAGCGGTGCTGGACAGAAATTTCGAGCTCACAAAACAAGGCTGGAGCGATAGCCGTGACGCTGCAAAACCCAATCACATCACTCATACGGCGATATCTTTAACGGATGGCCGTATTTTTTGGAAAAGAAGTGCGCGATTGAACATGACCGTCGAGGCCGAGGAGACGTGTCACGTCGCAATTCTCATTCCCTCTCCTCTTCGCTTCGTCCCGTCGAGCTGGTGAACCGAAGTGGGGAGGAGAGGCGAGGCTGCTTCCCCTCATTCTCAACTGTTCGAAGAAAATCGTGACGTCACGTTCTTCACTTGAGCGCGCCCTCTTTTTCCCGAAATACGGCCATCCGTTTGAGATATCACTGCATGAGTGCATGCTGTATTGGGGTTCGTAGCATCCCATTCAATGCTTCTGTTACTTTATTTTGTGAAATCCGAATTTCGGTTCAGCATCCCTTTAAATATACAAGGACTCATAACTAACATGAGCTCAAGTTTTTCTGATATAAAAGTATAACGACAAAGTATCTATCGGTCAATAATGCTTAATTGTCTCAAGGTTCTGCTTGATAGACCACTTTGAGAAAGGTGATGGTGCTTGTTTGTTGTTTCGACAACTTTGAGATTACAGGAATGTGATGCTTTCTATACTCTTTACTCTAGGGTCTCCTGCACAGCTTCCACGACTGGGACGACGTTGGTCACCTAGTCGTCAAAGGTGCGTCGTTGCTCCGCTCACGCAACGCAACCCTTACAAGGACAATTGAATTGCGAAAACCTCCAAGCCGGAACCATCAAAAATGCTGATTCGTAATTAGATCTTTAGAAAACGAGACTTTCCACATCATCTTACACTAAGATTAGCACCCAGTTCAAGCTGCCTTTCATGATTGCACCGGCACATTTTTTAACCTTTATTTTTTTGAGGATCTAAAGAAAATGCTTGATCTGTTGATGATTCGACTGTTTGCGGCCGACAGGAATGATGATTCAAACTTATGGGTTATGGCATCCATTGAAGTGCGTGCTATCTTAAACCTATCGATGACCACGAACAGATATCCTCGGTCATATGCCGAAACTTGCCAGAGCTGCCAAGGTGTTCTTACAGCTCCAGGTTTTTCGCTATTATTTCCCCCCCGGTATTCGGTGCAAAAGCTGAGTGTTAGGGGAAGCGTATACTCCAAAATTTTCCCGCAAAAACTGTGCCGCTCAGAGTAACGATCGATGCTACATTGATCGCTTCGATGGATGCTGCGTAGCGTTTAGGATAATTAAGCTTGAAACAAAAAGGGAGACGAAGCAAATGACTTTTATTTCTAGCGCGTGTGTAGCATTTCGAGCTGGCTGTCTTGCGCAGTGTTCAAGGCCCAGGGGCTTGCCTCTGCCGACCTGGGTGGGAAGAGCGACCCCTTCTGCGTCCTGGAGCTGGTCAACTCGAGGCTACAGACCCACACCGAGTACAAGACGCTCTCGCCCGAGTGGAACAAGATCTTTGCCTTGTGCGTGAGCCACACCTAGAGTGCTAAATTTCCCTGCCGAGTAGTAGTCGGTATTTCGCTATCTGTATCCAAGCAGACGGTGACACCTGTTGCATTAGCTACACCTGTGCACGTTTTAGCTCAAAAGAGGGAAAGAAATTAAAGTTTATGTCACTGAACGCAGATATTTGCATGTTTCGTCTTTTAAAGCGTTGTGACAGCATAGCGCGCCTTATTTGAGAGTTCTCGAGAATTGGGCCTCGTTTCACCGATCCAGTCTGGGGTCATTATGGTGCATGTTTATGGAAAAACCATTAGGTACAGGATATAATTTGCAAAAGTGTTTGCGATCGTGCGCGAATTTTCGAAAAATTAGTTTCGAATAATACGCTATTCAATGTTCGGTTTGAGATTAACTGCGATATTCGAATTTTTTTCAAGTGTTGATGCGACAGGTTAGCCCCGTTGAGTGCGCTTTCTGCCAAGCACCGGTGCGTGGCGGAGAAGCAACATCCGCAGAGCTCGCTTCGGTGGATGTTGCTTTTCTGCAGTGCACCGGTGCTCGGTAACAAGCGCGCTTAATAGGACTATCCCCCAGCGATCGATATTTCAAAAAATACAAATATCGCAGCCGCTTGCTCATAACAAAAACACATTTTGAAAGCGGGATGATGCACGCGCGTGCCTGAAGTGTATTTAGAAATAAGCTTTGGGAATGTTGATATCTATGTTGCAGTACAAGTTTCGAAATTAAGCAGTGCATGAGTATATGTAGGAAGAGATACCCTGACAACCTGCTTCAACCTTTCCTCATTGAAGAAATTTGCATACCACAAGAACATTAATAAATATCTTCGATTAAATTAGAAGGGTATATTGATATATTTAATTTTATGTTGAATCTGTCGTGTACTTGCCATCCCAAGGTAGGCATTGGAGTTTGAGGCTCCAGTCAATAAATATTGTTAGAATAATATTAATTTAGCTTAAAAATGGGCGAATGGTGGCTTAGGAGCAACCTTCACGCCTTCACTTGGGTTATTGTTTAAGCATAGTGCAGTGGTGAGAGACTTGGAGATACGATTCGGTATTAGATTTGAAAATATTCAGCAAAAAGTACTATTTGCTTCGAACTCAAAATTCACTGTTTGCACATGCCTAAAAATGATACATTCTTAAAGAGACTGCATCAATCGGGTGCAATCAAAAATGTATTTCACACTTACAGTTTATTCTCTGTTATGCAGCAATTGTAGTATACCTTAACAAGGCAATGAAGGCGATTTTATGAATTTTTTTGAATGGCGTTTTTAGGCTTCTTGGGAGCCTAGCACACTGTCCAATTTTTTATAGACAGTTGTGAGGCGTATTTCTGTGCCAACGAGAGAACCGAAGAAACCGAAACTGAACTATCTCCATTCTAATTCATTCCTGGGCCTCCGAAGGCGCAGGAGACGTAGGGAGTGACTTTAAGTATGAATAGTCGGTATTGGAAGCATTTAGGAGATCGGGACTCTGGTTACCGCGGGGCGTTATAGCAACGCATTGGCGCGGTCGTTTCGTCAAACCTGACAACATGGACGACAATATCGTTCTTGCGAGCGAGTTCGGGCTCCCGTTCAGTGGCCCAACACCAATGGAACGGGACATTCTCCTAAGGAAGCGGGACTCTGGAATACCTCTTTGCGAGGACGCCCCAGAATTGCCACTGACCTCTCACTCGCCGACCCAGAGTGATTCGTTGCCACCCAGCTCGCCTACGCCACCGCAACGTTGTTACGGCAACACCGAACGTGCTGTTCAAAGTCTTCTCACCGAAAATCTGGCGAACGAATTCTGAGGCCATCTCCGAGACCTCTACGCTAGACAACGCTGTTGAACCGGCGACTTCGCAATGCTTCATCGCTTGGGAGTACGTGAAAACTTGAGTCGCCCAAATGATCACGGGTCTTTGAACAGTCGATCGTTTGAACAGCTTTCTACGGCGCACGAATTTGGCATGACTATACCGCCTTGCAGAATCCTTCGAGTGCCGTGTTCCCAAAGTAATCACGACACCGATACCTGAAACCAAAACCAAACGACTCCCGCGTGCTTCGTGCTGTGTTCTTTTTTATTTATTTATTCTGTTTGCCCATAGTTGCTCGTTGCCCATTCCGCGTCCAGCGTAGCGAAGAGAAATATAATTCCGCTGTTTTATTTACGGTATAGTAATCATTTCCGGTCCGATTTATACTTTTCATGGTTATTGAAGGGGAAATTGGAACAGTCTTCATAAAAATTGCGAACCAAAACGTGACCAAGGGCACTTGTCTTGTTTCGATTAATCGCTGACGCATCTCTTGTGACGTCGCGCTTCTAGGCCCTGCATCGGTCACGTGAGCCCCGCTTATCTTGGCTTCTCCCGCAACTCTCGGGGCGTCGCCCCAGTCGATCCCGGTACGATTATTACCGCGACTGTTTAATTGATTTGCGCGGCCCACAAGCGCCAGTTTCGGCTGAAATTTGGGCAACGTGGCCTGAGACGTGCCTAAAAGGCAGTTCAATCGCCGAAACAAAAAAAAAAAAATCCGAAATTGCCTTTAGTAAAAGCTTGGAGCAGATGTTAAATGCAATAAAAAAAATCTGAAATTGCCTTCATTGTCTCTTTAAGCGTGTAAAAGCTTAGAGTAGATGTTAAATGCAATAGTAAAAAACTAAATAATGAAAGTGTTATTTGCACCGGACAAATGAGACATTTAATATTTAAATTGATAATATGTTTTCTCGAGAAGGGCATTCCCTCTTTTATTTCTTCCTCAGCAAAGTAAAGGACATTCATTCGGTACTGGAACTAACGGTGTACGACGAAGACCGGGACAAGAAGTGCGAGTTCCTCGGAAAGCTTGCCGTGCCTCTCATCAAGGTAAATACATTTTGGAAAGATTTAAAAACACTGAAGACAAATTAAAGGCTACCGCTATGACATACATATGAATGATTTCTGTTTTAGAGAACTTCAGCAACAGACATAAGGATGTAGATGTCTTGAGCATGGCAGTCAAAGAACTTCTCGCACTTCCAAGCACACACTGGAACGTTCGTCAGAACTCTGTCAGAAGCTCTTAGAGTTGAGCAGTATCATGATCGAAATATTCTATTTTCATGTCATTACTTTTACTGTACTTTCTGGCTCGGTCTTGTTCACTTCTGACGTCGTAAAAGCTCATTTTTTGAAAGGTGTCAGTACTCCTGTGAAGGTCTTATGCATAAATGAATGTGCTTCAATGCAAACTGGAAATTATGCCTGAATGCACCCTACAACATCTGTGAATAAAGATACACTACCGTAAATTCCCATAAGCAGGCCCACTCAAAATGAAGAGATAAATCGTGGTAAACATTGGGTGGGCTATCTTTAGAGGTACGACAGCAAAACTTTATATAAAAATAGTAGCGATAGAACACCGGGATGTGGGGCGACCGCTACAAACCACGTAAAGCGGGAACAGATAGCGCCGATCGCGGACAGAGAAAGTTAGCGTTTCACGATTCGATAAACAGTTGGGAATTAGCGACAAACTCCTGTGTCAGGGTAAAAGATATGGCAGATTGCGCACCCTGCAGATTCAGTGCGAAGGACAGGCGGGAACTGCACAAACTCGCATGTCATGGGATCCGATCTCGTAAATCGCGGACGAGGCAGACACGCATTTCACGGTGCAAGAAACACGCGGAATCAACTCGCGTGTCACATGGGAACCAATTTCGTGTTCGCAAATTGCGGACAAAAACGCGGAAATCCGTTACAAACTCCCATGTCACACGTACCGGTACCGCATATCATGCAGGTGATCTGATTCCCGTCGGACATCCTATGGTTTCCGACGGGAATAGGGAGTGAGCGATGTTTAGTATTTTTAATCTTCTAGATATTTAGCCAGAAAAACGGGATGGGCGATCTCTCGGGGAAAGGCTCCTAATAGGATTTAACATGCTTTATTTTCCTCAGATTAAAAACGGAGAAAAGAAATGGTACGGTCTGAAGGACCGGAAACTCAAGACTAGAGTCAAGGGTCAGATCCTTCTGGAGATGAACGTTGTCTACAATCCGGTAAGTTTTTGGCTTGTTGCAACCTTTCTCCATCAAGTCTTTCTGTGCAAGGCTGTGACTGCACCCCCAAAACATTGATACATCCACAGATCAAAGCCTGCGTGAAGACATTCAACCCTAAAGAAACCAAGTTCATGCAACTCGACCAGAAGTTCAAACGCATTGTGAGTAGGTCGGCTCTTTTCCTTTATAAGGCTACAAAGTTCATGCAACCGTCTATCTGAAACCTTAGGCCTGAACATGGTTCCTAAACCTATGTGTAACTTCACAAATTCTCTAAAAAACAACAAAGACTTTGAGATCTGCCAACTATCATCTATGTTCGCGTATTATATATAATCGTAAAGTCCTTCGAAGCTTCTATTTGGACTCTCAAAGGGGACTACAATGCTGACATCATTAGACCATTATATTCCCATATGTTTTTTTTTCAGAATCCATATCCACTACTGTACTGCCATGCTGCAGAGAAGTCAGTACAAGGAGCTTTAACGCAGTTTTTAATGTTGTTTCGAAGTGCGTGTAGTCTCGAAGCATCGCTTAGTAATGACCAGTGCAGGTTCCCGTATAAAAGGGAACCTTGCCAACGCTTGCTCATCTAATCCTTTTGTTCTTTTGCCTTCACAGGTGTTCATGCGCAACCTGACGCGTGTCAAGAACATTGTCATGTTTGTCATTGACATGGGCAAGTTTCTCAATAGCTGCTTCCTCTGGGAGTCTGTGCCAAGATCCCTCCTTGCCTTTGCCGTGAGCTACTTTCTCCATCGAGAATTTGTTTATTCAGTATCTGAGCCGGTAGACAGGAACAATCAGAGACTCAGAAAGATTGGCTTTTCTTTTCTAAGTTGTCTCTGGGTTTGACTCCTACCGGTGGTGTCTTAGCAAGTCAATATTCTGCTATCAACTCTGTCAAACCTTATCGGGGAATCAATGTAGTCTTTTAATGAGATTTTCGTCGAGTGGTTCAGTGGAGTGAAGGCATAGCGGGCCAGTAAACGCAGTGGATTATTTTTAAATAATAGAAGCATTTCCCCAAACCTAGATAAGATTAAGCTCAGTCAGGTTCAGGCGATGGAACCATCAGGACTTTCAGATAATATATATATATATTTTTTTTAAATCCAGATTAGCGAACACTGGCTATTTTGCAATCACAGAGCTCGCGAGATAGTCTGGTACAGCTGATGTTTTCCAAGCAGACAAGTAGCAGAGGGGTGATGTCACATTTTCCAGGCCTTCCTGGTGATCACGTACACTGCTGAGCTGTACATGCTGCCCCTGGTGCTTCTGCTGGTCTTCCTCAAGAATCTGCTGGTTCTCACAGTGGCCGGGATTCAGGGGGGCGGCAGGGAGGAGGAAGAGGTGGGCCACGTTGCTCAAAGCTCAAGCAGAAGGCTCATCTGTTTCTCTTTCTCCCGCAGCTCAATGAAGACGACGAGGAAGATGAAGAGGATGACAAGGATCCCAAAACAGTTGAGTGTTACCTAGATGCCAAGCTTATTTCTTTACGAATGTACCGGTTATAGGTATGGCACCTTTCTGGTGTCGAGTGTACTGGCGGAAGTAAAATTGTGTAGGGTCGCGCGGAAATGTTGAAATGGCGGTTTCTCCTGCCTCCACCAGGAAGAGAAGAAAAGCCTGAAAGAGCGTCTTCAAGCCGTCCAAGAGGCCACCGCCACGGTGCAAAACGTTCTCGGAGAAGTGGCATCGCTCGGCGAAAGGATCAACAAGTACCGTACATGATTCTCCTTTTGCCGATACCAGAGAAAATCACAAAAGGCCGGTTTGTTTAGCGAAAGACGAGCATTGATGCGAGACCGAGTTTCCAATGGATCAAAGTGTCAAAAGCCAAGAACATTGCACGAGAAATCGATCTTGCGTAGGAATGTTTTCTAAGAACGGTTTCAGAGTCCCCAAAAAATTTCACTACTCAGCGATGGGACTCTAGTGAAATATCCCGCAATTCGTTGACTTGAAACGCCGTAAACCGTAATAATTGCTTAATAGTATAGTGTATTTTAGTATGGGGTAAAACGAACGTCGTACAATTTGCATTGGTGTTTAGCGGATGAACCATTGTGCTCAGGTTCATCTCTCTCCAGCCTGAGGGTATACACAAAATTTAATCTAAGACCACATGGCGTGTAATACTTCCCTCCGGGGTTGTTCGTTTTTGGGCTTTGTATTTTTCAAAAATCGGGGGGTAAAAACTGGGCCCTTTGATTCAAGATGGTAATCAGAAAGAAATTGTTTTTTTTTAAATAAATTATTATAAAATTCGCGTTTTTCAGGTAATATTTAGAAATATGCAGGTTTAACAATTGATCGGTTTGAATACATATATTATTTTTATCAAAGTACTGCACACAAAATAGCATTGAAACAGGGTAAGAGCTCACATGGACTTTTAAAATTTTAATGAATCCTTGTTGCTTGCATAATATTCGACATGCGCAACATCTGTCTCCATCCGAGACCTGTCCAGTTATCGGACATTGTATCTGAATTGAGAGAACGTAGGCATTACAGCCTACGTATACATTTGGAATACCTAGTTTCTCACCTTTCTTTTTTCTGTTTTTTTTTTTTTTGTTGTTGCGCTGGTTGAAACGAAAAAAGGAGAAGGGCAATGGATACTTCACAATGGACATGACGGCAACATTGAAGGTCTCGATTTGTGCCTCTTTTACTGTATTAGAAAAAATCGAGGTTTGTTTACGAGGTCTAGCGCTAGCGCATGTGTTCCTACCAATTCTTCGGTTTCTAGAAAATATTTTCGGAGTAAAGTCATTTGGAAAATGCCGGAATTCAATTTTCGAATTCGGGGAAACATCGGGCTTAACCTGATTTTTAAGAAACATGTCCGGGATGTAAATACCGGGAAATATCGTGTTTTACCCAAAAACGAAGGACCCTGCATCCTATCCCCTAAGGCATCCGAACCTGCGACTCCTGTACGTGCTGCCACCTTTGATTTATTGTGAAGACGATTTTAACTGACATCCCAAAGAGTCCCTGTAAGGTTTGACAGACACCATTTAGGTGCACGCTTAAGGGAGCGATGAGGGCATCAACGTTTTGTTGTATTGCTCAGTGGCACTTTCAAACATGCAAACAGATTTTATAAAGCTGTACAAGATCCTGACTTATCAATAAATTTGTAATTTTTGTTAAGCCCTCGTTACAGGCCGTTAAGGCAAAATTCTTCACACTATATAATAACTTTTTTTTTATATTTGCCTTCACCAAGACAAGCCTTGTGCGGTGATCCTATTTTAAGCTTGATTTATTTGTAATATATTGGATTAAACATTTATGACCAAGTTGCACGAAATGCAAAGCTATATCTTCCGAAGGCTAATTAATTAGAACTATTATATATCATAAAAAGAAACAAGAAAAGCATTAGCGCACAAAGCATATGTCTTGCTGAATGCACGTCTAAAAAAAGTATGATGTATTATGAAGGATTTTAAGTGAAGTGGACGCCAAGAGGATTATATGTTTCCTGCTACGAAAGGACACCACCAAAAATTATTTGTCACGCAGCCGCTGAGTGTTGCAGGATTGTCTAAATCACCTGCTAAACTTAGCCAAATCAATAAATCGTTATTTATTAAATTGATTATTATCATGAATTTATAAATTTGTTATCGTTAGGTAAAACAATCGTTATTAATCAATACATTTTTCATCGCCACTAATTGTAAAATAATGAGAAATCGCATGTCCTTGCACTGCACACGCTTGAAGGCATACACTTTTCCTAGCTTTCCAGAGTTATGAGAGATTGGTAAAGGGATGGTGATGGAAATTCTTGTTGCAGGATAATGAAATCTCGCAACAATTGTTTTTCAGCACGTTTAACTTCAGCGTCCCCCTGCTGTCGTGGCTTGCCATCATCGTGCTCCTACTCGTCACACTCATCCTGTACTACATCCCCATACGCTACGTGCTCATGGCCTGGGGTGAGTCCGCAAGCACACATTGCCCAGAGTCCCAAACAGAACCTTCGCTGCTGCATCTACTGAAACATAGATAAAGGACATCTGTAAAATTTTAAAGTAAGCGAGTTTTTTTCTTATTCTATCTCAAACTCACAAAGGTTTGAACACTGATTTGAGGATGCAGAAGTCAGCAGTCGAATGGCCACATACAGCAGCTAAATTTTATTTTGCTGGTCACCTGCAGTCTAGCTGTCCTTGAGATTACCATGCAGCATGCTTTAAATCAGGGAAGGTCATTGGAAACAAATCGGGTATCATATCATAAATATACACTATCTACCTAAGGTCACATCTGGAGTGCTGGTTGATGCTATTGATTTTAACTGTACAAAAGCTTTTGATCTTGTTGACCGTAAACGTAATTTAAAAAAAAAAAAAAAACAAACCTTCTGCCTTGGGTTTGATCGGGTGATTTTCTAGTGGGATCTCCAGTTACATCGGTGGAACGTAAAAGTATCATATCAGGGTTGTTTTTCTCCTCGTATGTTTTGAACGCTGTAATGCCTCGGGAACTTAATCTTGGACCCCTGCTATTCAACATTTTTGTTAATGATTTGGTGCACAATCTACAGCGCAGAGGTGCTGCAGTTTTCTGATGATATTGCGGCGTGCATGACTGAGGGGGAACGCTTCTCCGTGCTTCTAGGAGATTCGAATTTACTTTTACCTCAAGTGTAAAAGATGAGGAAGCCAACATTAGCTTGCCGAGTCTGTTTCATCCTAGCTCACTCTCGAACAATCTAGGTTGAATATTCGAGATACTGAGCCTAGTAGGTGAGGAGCCGAACGTGGCCTTGCCGATTCACTCTCCCGACGACGAGGCGCACTCTCTCGCAGTCTCACTCCAGTCAGCTGGCACGCCGACGCCACGACGTTCGCTGCTGCTGTTTCGACGCTCATTCTCTCTTGTTTCTAGGAAAAGTTCTCCGATTAAACCTCTATTTTCGGTTAACGCTCGTCGAGCCTTTTGCTTCCGCGAGAATATTAAGATCTATCGTTAAATTAATCAAGTTACAGATTGCCTTATTAACTCACCCGAGTTATTAACTCGGGTGAGTTATAACTTTATATTAACTCACCTGCATTATAATTAATGTAATATTATAAATTAATATTAACTCGATCTCACCTGAACCATTCGCATTCGCTAAGAAGAGGCTCATCGCCACTTTCTCTAAACTGGGTTTCTTTATAAAAAGGATTCGATAAACTGGGGTCGGTCGAACGGCGTTCGCTAAAACGAGCTTCTCTAAAACGCATATGCCTCCGCGCAGGGGTGAACAAGTTCACCAAAAAGCTACGCAGCCCCGACATCATTCCAAACAACGAGGTCATGGATTTCCTCAGCCGCGTGCCCGACAACGAGGAAAAGGTGGGTTCGGCTTCTCTCACTGGCTAGGCATATGCTTCGATTTCGGAGGAAAGAGCTAGTGGAGATTCGACAGCGCGTGTCAATGTAAGGCTACAACGGCCGTCCGGCCGACTTATTCCGGTACGCAGCTTTGGCTGCCGGTCTACGGTTTTCCACCTTCGGGCATACTTTCACTTCTAATTTGATTGGGCGTCGTGGCGCGGGTCTATTTCTTTATTTCAATACCCCCAGGGTCCAAAGGCGTTACACAGAAAGAAGACATACGAATTCACACTTTAAAAAAAATTAAAGACTGTTCCAAATCTCTGTAATGCGAAAGTGGAGCGCAGCTCTTGAGGAAGAGGACGGGAGGGTACGGAGGGGAGGGTATGCTCCCACTCCGTACCCTCCCTCCTCTCCCCCTCCTTCTTTTCGTCCTCTTTCGTCCTCCTTCCCTCCTCCTCTCCTCCTGCCGCTGAATTGTTTCATTGGAAACGTGACACGAAGTCATGACTTCATTTTCCCCGCTAAATTTGGCGGGGAAACTGAATTGTTGTTGAGGTCACGTGGCGTCCATTTCCCCGCTAAATTTAGCGGGGAAACGTAACTCGCTAAAGTTAGCGGGAAATTTTTCCGCTAAACTTAGAGGAAAATTTTTACAAAAAAGTTAGCGAAAAATTTCCCATAACGCAACGCGCGCGGTTGCGCCGACGCCGACAGCGACGCCGCTCAACCCGGAAACGGACGCCTAAGAGTTGCGCTCTAAAATCACTCGATAAAAATAGAAATAAAGTAAGCCGTTTTGTTATAAATGAATCAATCCGGCGTTTTAGCAAGGGTGATTAGTTTACGCCACCTTAAATATCGGGTGTTTCAAATAGCGCCCAGGCTCTTTAAATCGGCCGCAAAATTCAGTTTCTTAACCTACCGCGCTACGATTTTGTGCACCGTTGCCCACAGGCAGTGAAATTTTTCCATAAAATTTGCAAAACGCGAAGTTACCTGAATAAAAAGTAAAAAAAAGAAAAAGGCTTAACTCCTATGGGAATGCAGCGAAGCCACCAGTCTTACAACAATAGGGCGGCCAGGTTTGAAGACCGGTGACTTCGCTGCATTTTCATAAGAATAAGCCTTTTTCTTTCTTTACTTTTTCCTCAGGTAAGTTTGCTCTTTGGAAAATTTATGGCGAAAATTGCCCCGCCTGTGGGCAACGCTGCACAAAATCGTGGGGTGATAGGTTAAGAAACCGAATTTTGCGGTCTCTTGAAAGAGCCTGGCCGCTATTTGGGACAGCCGGTAGTTCAATGGATGGTACGTTTACCAGAGGTGCGGGAAGGCGGCACCACTAAGATGACGTTCTTGGTGTTGATGCATGCTGACGTGTCGCAATTCACAGGACACAACAATTCTCAATCGATAGGACACGGGACGTTCAAGGTCGCGCGTGCTAGGGTCATGACGTGCCCCGCAGATCATGTACCGGGAGATCCGGCCGAACCTGAGTGCGGCACTGGAGGCGGAGCGGAAGAAGAAGAAGAAGAGCAGCTGATCTTGGGCTTCCCTCCAGAACCTGGCCCGGCAGCGCATGGGGATGGTCCCCGCCTTTCACTTCACAGACAACGAATGGCGCCGTCGCGGTTCGCCCCAACGTTCCTCGTGATGCGCGCCTTTTTGCGGGGGTGCCACGTCTGCTGTGATATTCGATGTCCCCCTCCCCATCCCTCTTCTTTCAACAGGGATTTTTCCCTTTCACGAAGGTTGCGCGGCGAGAGTCTCTTCGAACGGGTTCCGTTTTGCCAATGTTGCGAGGAAATGTGGGACTGCGTTAGAGCGATGTCCATGGACGAGCGATGGTGTATGTCCTACGTGTTGTTTAAACTCGGTCTGTGGCGTGTACACTAAAAAAAAAACTCTCTCTAACGATTCCCGAAAACCGTAAAATTTTCAGTGAGAGCAGTTTATTGCTATAGTTAGTCTAACGTCAGTATAATAAATAAAAGAACCCTCGGAAGGGAGATACATGGTTCGGCGCCAATTGCTTCCATGCACAGATCGATCTCCATTAGTAATCTTAAGGTTGCTTGGTATGTCGTCTGCCGTACCTGCCAGCGCACCTCTATTGTTCCTATTGTTTAGTCCAATATTTTTGTGGCAGTTCAAAGCTTCCTTGACCAAGTTTACACGCTCTGCAGAGAGAGAAAAAAGGGTTATATTTTCCAGGTTACCTGGCCCGTCTAACGTCGCTTGGAACTTGCAGCAATCGGTTTCGAAGCTAAGAATCTCATTGCCCGTGTGCTTTCTTAATGTTTGTGCATGGTTCACTGGGCCTTTATCATCTGGCAGATTTGAAAAACGAATTTGTGCGTTCATGCATAAATCAGTTGAAGGCCTGTTTCGAGGTTTGTCGTTGTAATGTCTCAATGGTGTTGCGAGCTGAAAATAGTTTTGCTGCCAGTGTGCAAAAATTACGACCACAAGGCACTAACTTACCACAAACGTTTATTTATGATTCATAAATGTAAATTCAAAAACATCTAAAACCACCAGAAAAATAAAAGAACAACGCTAACGTGACTTGAAAACTGGTTAAAATCCCGCCACCCAAAAAATGACGATTTCTTTCAATAAACTATTTAGAAAACCGCTAAATCTAGCGGGGAAAACGCTAAATTGGCAAGACAGGTCCTTTGTTGTGGAAAATAAGTAGAGGAACACTCCACGTGCCCTTTGTGAACGCTACTGGAGTCGTCTTTGGAAATACAAAAGAATTACGTTGCAGCTAGTTCTCAGATGCGCAATGTGGCCAACACTATCCGTTCAAACTAACCTATGTATATGATGAATGGACCTTGGCAGGATGACGGAAATTGCGAGGAATATGAGGAGTGTTTTCGGAGAAGAAACTAGGCTATCATTGATTTGAAAGTGACATGAATCCGCACGTAACAACTTTGTTCGAAGCAGTTCTCTGCTGTGTTGTTCAATATAAAGTATTCGGCTAGAAATGTTTGTGCCTGTTCTCCCGGCCAATACGCTCTAAAGCAGTCCCAGGTTTCCCGTGTGGTGCTTGTAGCCTGTCTCGCCGTGGGTTGTCGAAAGGGCTGGGGATTTCCAGACGCGGGGTCAATGCGCAAATCAAAGTTTGTGTTGCAGGTGTGGTTGCACGCTGGGAATGGTGGTAGAGCAAAGATTAAGTGCCGTGGGAGCGTCAGCCGTGTGCTGGATGGCATTGTAAAAAGTAGCACTGGATTTGCACCGTGCCAAAATCTACAGCGGTCTCCCATGTGTCTGTTCTCGGTATCCTCCCGTCATCCACTAGGTTGTATCCTTCTGCAACGGGTGCACCTCCAAGTTTTTTTGTGATCACGTTGTGCCTTTGGTTCCTTCTTTTTTTCGGTTTGTCCGTAACTTTGTCTCGATTGAAACTGCTTGTACGTGCTTAACAATCTTCTACGGAAGGCGCGAAAAGCATCTTGTCGCGTGGGAGCGCTACCTTGTTGCCTGCCGGGCGATCTATCTTCTTCGCCAGCCCCTCGCACTCTGACGCATGTGGCTGCCGATAATGCGTCGCTCGTGGTCCAGCCGTAAGTTGGACCTTGAGTGAACGGCCTCTCCTGCTCAGACTGTTCCACTGAGCGCCAGATCCTGGAGCTGCTCTTCAACAATCGCCAGGGTAGCGCTTCCACGAGGTTAGACTCCGTTCAGGTGTTCCGTGCAAGTTTGCTGACCACAGTACCTCTCATCCAGGTCTAAAAGATTGTCAGGGATGAATGCCAGTGAAGTTTCGAGATGGCTCTGACAACGACCTGACAAAATTACATTACAGTAAACCTAACTTTTAGCTTTGCTTTGTCGAACCACAACATTACACCGAAGGAGATGGCGTGGAAATTGTTAAATCAAAAAATCGTCGAGGCTGGGAAAGATGTTTTTTAAAGATGAAATTTGTCTAGTAATATCTAATAGGTGGGGACATAGGCAATTATGCAATTGAGGGCCCTGTCCTACTTTTTCTGGTATTGCAAAATCAGTCAAACTTAGCAGACACAAGCCATCTCCATTCGTCCCTCCGGATGTAGCCACCTTTAGTACTGACCCACGGGTGTGCCCATCCATGCAAATATTTGCGAGACAGGCTTTGCGACATGTTTGTGGTGCATAGAAAGGAAAGTGCAAAAACAATGCTCCTAATTTTTATAACTAAAAACTGTGTGTTTTTTTTAATGTGAAATTGAGAACAAATTTAGGATTGTCCCCCAAACAATGACTTCGAAATTAGCAATTCTGAGAGTACCAGGAGCCACAGTAATAGGTTCAGTGCAGTGTGATGCTTCAACATTGCAAGCAGCTCCACTTAGACGATTTAGTTGCAAAGTTGAACCTGATTTAGAAAAAGAAATGTAATGATGATTAGCGAGAATGATTTGCTTGCGAGTACTTCCTGCTGTTTACAAGCAGTTCTCGGTAATATGTACTTGTATGCACAGCACAACGTTTTGTAGTGAAGTATCGTCTAATATTTAGGAATACGAGATTCGGTCCTTGTCATGTTGGCGGCCAGTGTGTCTGATAGATGAAGTTTGTGCAGTTTTCTTACGATGCCTCATGTTCGTCTATGGAGCCTTGGGAGGAACCTCATTGCCGCTGCCACCCCAATGGTCTATAGCCCGCTCAACGAATATATCAGCAGACTGCTGCTGCCCCAGGTGCTTCTAAGCCTGTCACCGTATCTCCCTCTTCTGTGTACCTCGCCAGGTTGTGCAAATCATTTCGAATTTTACTGTTCGAAGCTTCGTTTTTGTATAATGGTTTCCCCTCGCTTCGTGCCCCATGACAGATATTTGAAAGTGCTGCAACGTGGTAATCGACTGCGTTCCCTTGGAAGTTCTTACTGGGTCCCCTAGTGCAAAGAAAAAACGGCGAGTGTGCCGACGAGCTGGTGATAATTAATCATAATGATACACCTGAAACTGTGGTGCAGAAGAATTAAGAAACTTTCAAGTTTAGGGGAAAAAAACAACAAAGGAGAAAGTCTCGAAAGCTGCTAAAATCCTTCATTTTGCTTGCTTTTTCTATATACCCGATGCTGGCGTCACTGACCTCTTCACGGATGCATTCTTTGTAGACACAGCGACCGAATGACCCCTTAGCATCAAGACCTTGATACTGGTAGACACGTTCGTCTAAACTGTACAACCATTTCTTACCATGGCTATGACTTTGAAACCCTTTCGTAATAAAAAAAAAAACAAAAAACAAGAACGCCTAGGAACGGAAAAAAAACGGGTTGAGGACAGACGACGATACAAGAACGCACCGGCCGCTGATCCCCTGGGCGACCAATAAATTATAACATCTGCCACCAAGACAGACCTTGTACACATAAAGAAGTAACACAAAATAATTTGACAGCGGACTATGATTCAAAAACCAAACGACAACAAATCAAATGTGACTACAAACCAACTTTTGTATGTGTGTGTGTGTGTGTGTGTGTGTGTGCGCGCGTGTTTTATATGTAGCCTAGAGGTTACCATTTTCTCCGACCGGTTGTTTTTGGTTCATAGTTTGCTCTCCAATTACTTCGTGTTCACTTTTTTTATAAGCGGGGAGAGGGAGATTCATTTTTACCCTCAGTGTTTCTTGGTGACATATGTTTTAGTTTATAGCCTATAGATCGCCTAGGTGTTCAGCAGCCCCCATCTCCCTTATCGCCGTGATTTGTTCGCGTTTTTTTTGTCAAAGGGGTTATTCAATGTGAAAGAAAGTGTCTGAAGGTCATAGTTATTGTGAGAAAGAGTAGTACAGTTTAGATGAGGGGCGGCCAAACCGCAGCTTGCGAGCTTCATGCGACTGTTCGGGGGCCCAAGTGAGGCTCGCCGCTTCCTGGTAAACCTACTTCTCTCTCCCGTGCAAAAAAATAAGATTATATAGTATATATCTATAGAAATTGAAAGAGACCTTTATCTCCAAATACGTTTAATGCATGAAATGCGCAATTTAAGGAATTATATCGTTTATATTTGTTGGGAAGACTTGGAGCAGTCCTTTCGTGGAGTGAAGAACCTATATATTTAGCTGACGTGGTACAAAGGTCCTGCGACATCAACTTTTTTCTCTCTACATTTAGCGGGAAATTATATTGGTGTAGTTGTCGCGTGACATAAATTTTTCCGCCAAATTTAGCGGGAAAAGTGAATTGGGGGCCATGAGACGTCAGTGTTCCCACAAAATTTAGCAGGTAACTGAATCGGTGCTTAGTTCTCGTGACGTCAATTTCACTGCTAAATTTAGCAGGAAATACAGGGATGGACGTACGTACGCACGGACAACATTTTTGTACTCGAGGTTCTGTTTAGAAGTGTTTCAAAATGATTCCGATATCGCTGCTGCTGTCACATTACGCTGATTCTCGACAAGAAGTGCGTTAGCATTTAGCGCGGGGGTTTCCAACTCGGCGGAGGACGCAAACATCAACCTCGCAGCGGTCCGCATACCGTTGTCCTAGGGGATGCCGGTCTTGTCCTGCCTGCCGTTGGCGGTTTCAGATTTAGCCACCACAGCATCCCTCAAGCGCTGCCTACGGTCGTCAGCACACTGTTGTCTTGGGGGGGGGGGGGACCAGTTTTTGCTGCCAGGTGTTGACGGTTTCGCGCAAACTTCGTCGTCGCTTGGCAGTTTGGGGAAACGGAACCTTGTGCCCTCCTCGAGTGTATATGACCAGCGAGAAAAAATGCAAGATCTCGGTAGCTTTTGCGATACGTTCTCCTGCTGTTGCCTTTTTTTTTTTTTTTTTTTTCAACTTAAATAATTTGTAATTTTTCCGCACCACAGTTTCAGGTGTTACATCAAACTCTAAAGCCCACAGCTTACGCAAACATAGCCCTTCACATGCAGGCGTGTGTATCTTGACGACTCCCACTTAACTAGTTGGTTAAAAGCGGGCAGTGGTTATCAGAGTGTTGTTCAGATGTTGACTAGGAACCTTGCCGTGGCTTTTCTCGTTAAAGCAATGCATATCGACAGAGTTGTCTAGTCAGATATCGAGCCTCCGTTTCTCTAAGCTTCCGTAAAAGTCGGCTCTACTTTGCATCTGCAGACAAAACTCTGAGCTGATGCGAAGCTGACAACGTCTAGTCGGGATTCAAAGTGCTGAGCGTCCTAAGAAGCCTCAAGATAATATCCGTGTGACAAATGTCTCGCTGCCAATCAACTGCTAGAGTGTTGTGTTGTAATGTTATCGCACTTAGCATGTGCATGCCATATATATTGTACATATGTCTATACGTATCTTGTCTAAGAGAAGCTCTAGAAGCATTTTGTACTTAGACATTTTTTCAACATAGTTACGTCGCTGACCGTTTTCATTCTAGGTGGTCGTGCTTTCTAGTCGTTTAGCTTGATTTGATTGAAACGATACGCGTGCCTTTTCTACTGACGTCTCAAGCGACGCATCAATCAAACCGGAATTGCCCGCGACAACAGTCTGAAGCGCGCGCCGGCTGTAATGATAATCACATATGCCTGTTTGTTCTCCCGATGCGTTTATGCAAAGTTATACGTTGTTTGTTACATGAGCGCAAAACGTATATGGTTGATTCTAAGCGATCTCTAGAAGCAAGTTTTATATCCTTCATTTTTTACATCCCCCTTTCCACAAGCCTAAAACGTTTATATACCGGTACCTTGTGTGTACATATGGGCATGGTGCGCTCCCTCTTTTTTCTACCTTACATATCGTTGCATTTGTTCACTGCATTTAAGCATGCACCCCAATATTTTGTTGATACCTATTTTTTTTTTTTAATCGAAGCGGCGTTTACAATTGTGCTACGTTCTGAAGAAGGAAAGGCATGCGGCGACCTCTGCAGAATTTTCAGATTTCTGCACTGTATCTGCCATTATGCTATGAAGTTTTCTTCCGCACCTCCACATTCCACCAAATAAAAGCTTGTCACTAGCATTGCGTCCTGCAGCCATTTCTTCCACTGCACGTTTCCTTTTTTTCTCACTCTATAAAGTTTACGCAAAACAAAGATTTGTAGCCTCTTCCTCCAAAGGAAGTGTCACATACTCTGAATCATCACGGATGGATGGATGGATGGATGAATACGGCTGAGCCCTTTGGATCGGGCGGTAGCCTACGCCACCTAGCCATTTTGTTTTACCATTTAAGCTTAGAATATTTAAATGTGAAATCTATATTCACTCCGCAGCTAAATCGACGCCACGTAGCGGCAGCACCAAGAAGCTACGAAACGAGGTCCCTTTCACCGAATCCCGGAGAAAAGCTCACCCACTTTTCTGCAAGTCCAGAGAAAAGCTCACCTCGAAATAAATTGTTATGTAAAGGGGTCGTTACCATTAGTAGTGGTGCCAACGTTTTAGGCTCTCTCACACAGGCGGTGTGTAGGACACTGTGTGCGACAGACCGCCTGTGTAGCACACAGTTAGTGTGCTACACAGTGTGCTGTGTAGCTACACAGTAGCACGAGGCGATTTTTCGCATTTTACTTACAAAAAGGGTTGTCCAGCGTCAGACTTCTATCGCACAAGTTTGTGCCTCATAATAGCAATTTTCACCGCACTAGTAGTTTTAATGGCAACCACTCAAGTGTAAGAAGAAGAAAAGGCCTAGGTGTGTCGCGAACCGGCCGAGGTTCGAGTTAGACCGGGTTCGACTTTTTCGAACTTTTAGTGGAAATTTCGACGAACCTTATATTGAGGTTCGACTCGTGTGCGCATGCGCGACAGGCTGGCCAGTTGGCTTCGGATTGGATGGTGATGGCTAAGGGATCAATCAAGGGCAGCGCTGATTCGTTATTTCAGTTAATAGTGTACGAAAAATTAAGTTATTAACTTCTTTAGTGATTAGAACTGGTTTCTTTTAATTGCAACTGTTAATAAAATAAAATAACCTTCCGCATAAAAAAAAAAATTCTCCAAACCTAGACATGCTTGTATCAAGGTCTGACCACACTGTCCACAAAGTCGAACCGGTCGAATCTGGTGAAAAGTTCGAAGGTTCGTCGAACCGGTTCGACCCAGTCGAACCCCGAAAGTTCGACCTAAAAATCCGGTTCGACAAAAGTTCGCGACACCCCTAAAAAGGCCCTTTGCTCGTTTATGGTGACAGTGTCACACAGTGTGTACACTTCATAACAAATCGCTTTCCTATAAGCAAAATAAAAGAAATTACATTGTTTTAAAATATGGGTCAGATTCATTTGATTTAAATCAAATTAGTCTGATTTAGAATAATCGCTGTAGCTAGAAAATATTGATTAGTTATCACTATATACATTTTTAAACGCGGCAGATTGTTTGATGAATTCTCCCGATCAGTGAAAACAATGCGGAAAAAGAATGGACAATTTTAACAACTTCTTTTAATGAAATCCCCGCCATACTAGAGCAAAAACAGCGTAGATTTTTTTTTTTTTAGCAAAAAGAAAAGTTGTTCTGGTTTTTCTTTTTCGTGACTTAATTTTCTTGCAACACGACATTACTTTCCCAGTCTTCGATTCTTTCTTCCGCGTTCTGATTCGATTGCAAAACGATGTTACGTAATGACGAACAAAGTCGAAGGTCAGCTCATCAAGCTCAGCTCATCGACTTAGTCCGAAGACCACAGCTTTTTGCTCGTGGTCAGTCCGATATAAATCTTTCTTGTGTGATGATTCTTTCACTTAAATACATAATGTATGAGCATATTGAAAGCATCAAATAATAAACAAAACAGTAAATTAAAAAAATGGGGTTATTTTTGCGGGAAAGGTACGATTTAAATAATTTAATCAGCGCTCTAATGAAATTATTTTTTATTTAGCCCGACGTGTTACGGGACGTTTTCATATTTTAAAAATAAATTCTGCTAGGGAAGTGTAGAATGACCGCACGCCACCATACTTTAGTTGAGAACGTATTTCAGTGAAATGATCGATTCTTAGATTTGTAGGTGAGCTTCTCTCCTCATCCGTCAAAAGCACGGCGGGCTTTTCTCCGCATGGGACAGTTTTGCGGCGAGCTTTCCTCCGGTGAGCGTTTCTCCGGTGAGCTTTTCTCCGGTGAGCTTTTCTCCGCCGCCCCACTTTCCCCATAGCGTGTGTTCTTGATGTTTGGTGCTTGTTGACGTTTATTACTTCGCTTAATTAATCAAAAAGAAAAAAAGAATAGCGGCTCAGCAGCTGTGTGTATTGCGTTGAAAGCAGTTGTGTCGAAAAGTCCCGAGAGCTTGACTGCAAAATATGTTCCGTTATACGAAGTGTAACAAAAAAAGATTTTTTTTTTTTTTTTTTTTATTGCGAAAATAAACTAGGCTTCGCCGAACGCTCATTCTCTGCCCGAAGGGAGCGCTAGAGGTCACGAACAAATGCCAAAGTTTCAGCCCGATCTGATATGTTATTTAAAAGTTATAAGTGATTTCCTGAAAAGTTCAATGAGAAAATGGCGGCCTACGGAATGACGTTTCGCCCGACATTTTAGTAGGATAAATTGTTTTTGCGACTGTTAGGAGAATACCGAAAATAGACCTTATTTTTGATATTCTCGGGCAAGTCCGTTTTTGGTACGCGGGAAAATGGGCTTTCGTGCACATAAAGAGTTTATCGCGATCACATTTAACGAGTGAAATTACATTTGAATTGGCTGGTGCTTTGAATGGCATAGGCAGTACCCCACCGAGAAAAAATGCGATTAGATTGCAAGAGGGGTTGAGATACATTTTATTTGACACTGCTTAAACGACATTCTCTAAATCACCTGTTAGCAAAATTTAAAGGGGCGGTGCAACGATTTTATGATTAAAACAATTTGCATCTCGTCATTTTTACGTTGTTTATCGTATCCCAGAGGATAGAGAAAACACTTCCTTTATTAAAAATGTCGCGATTCCGCTGCATAATCGCAAAGCAAAAGTCGAGCTTTTTCCCCCACCTGCAGCCCCAAGTGGCAGCCGAAGGAACTACGGCGGAAAGATTACGTGACCTCGCTCGGCTCTAAGCTGCAGATAGCGCCCGCTAATGTACGCAGAGAGAGGGAGGGGGAGCGTCCTCCGAGATAGCACACGGGAAGCTACACGGCACTCCGAATGACGTCACTGGGAGTGCGACCAGGTGTGACCCTGAAGACTGGGAGTGAGTTGAGGGGTGCCCGAAATGCCAATCTTTATCTTTTTTTTACGCAACAACTAGGACACGCAGACGAAATCGGTTTTCTGTTCTTTATTTCAGAAGTGTCAGGGGGCAACTTCCAGGAATCTTTGACCGAAGTCCGAAAATTGTTTCACCGCCCCTTAAAAAAAAAGAAGAAAAGAGTAAGGCAAATTGCTCTGCAGTTGTGTTGCATACCTGAAACGTACTGGCATCTCAAAAGTTTAACGATACCCTCATGGCGCTCTTAATCAGATAGTTTAACGCGTACCATATGTGCACACTTGATAGTTGTTCTATGAGTTTCACGTATGCGTGTGACAGAAATTGCTATCCAAATTCGTCTACTGGGAGCGGCTGCACCTTGTGACTGCCCCGAAATGCAATTGGTGTCAAACAATGTAAATGTGCCGCTACATTTGGCGGGGAAACTGAGTTGGTGTATGCGCCGCTTGGCATCATGTCTCGTGACGTCATTTTCGTCGCTAAATTTAGCGGGGAAACTGAATTTGTGTATAGGTTACATGAGATGAAGTCAAGGGACGTACTTTTCCACGCTAAATTGAGCGGGAAACTCAATCGGTGTTGAGGTCACATGACGTCAACTTTCCCGCTAAATCTAGCGGGGAAACTGGAGTCGGGACGTTCCAGTCCCGGGTTTCACAAAATCCTAAGC
The DNA here is from genome assembly GCF_016920785.2 of Ixodes scapularis. Lineage (NCBI taxonomy): Eukaryota > Metazoa > Arthropoda > Arachnida > Ixodida > Ixodidae > Ixodes > Ixodes scapularis. The sequence goes on from NW_024609837.1 coordinate 13,188,273, forward strand.
AAATAGCCAAAAAAATAAAAAAAATTGTGAGCCATTCCACTCTCTGAAGGTGATTAACCATCGAAACTGTAGCGCACCACCTCAAATGGTTCACCAAGAGACACACAAAATCGCTTCACCAAATGTTTATTTACAGTATACAGGGTGTTCTTTTTATTTTTGCAGATTTGTTTAAAAAAAAAAGCCATGAAAGCTACACTTATGCGGTTTGTGCGAGTGAGTTATACGCTCGGGGGGACATTATGTGGGTGGCTAATCTCTGCGATAACTCGGCTAATGAATGAAGATTCACTAATTAAATTTTTCATTCGTGCAAATGGACATATGGTTCCAATTAGAAACTTGATAAGCGCCGTCAAGACCCCCCAAATCAGTCATTTTCAGAAAGACTTTCAGCGCGTGAGAAGCGTAGTAGTGCACTAAAGTTACCACTCGTGGAGCAGGGACAAGGCTAGCGGTTTTGGTAAGGCGCCCGCGGAATTTAGCCGTCTCTTATCTAGCCCCAGCCTTGTACCTGGTCCACGAGTGGTAACTTCAACGCACTACTTCGCTTCACACGTGCTCATTGACTTTCTAAAAATTACTGATTTAGGGCTTTTGGACGACACTCAGCAAGTTTCTAATTGAAACCATACGTCTATTTTCACTAATCAAAAGCTAATTAGTGAATTTTAATTAATCAGCCGAATTATCGCAAAGATTAGCCAGCCACATAATGTCCCAATGGGCGTATAACTCACTCGCACAAACCGCGTAAGTGTAGCCTTCACGGCTACTTTTGAAACAAATCTGCATAATAAAAAAAAAAAAAAAAAAAAAAAAACGTTTGGTATAATGTTGTTTTCTACAAATAACTACCAAAAGTAACTTCTCATCTGTATAAGAAAAATGCCAATTGGATATTGAGCATGTACCAACTTTTATTAATTTTTAGATGAGCTGCGCTTTACGCCAGTCATGATTTCGCTCAACTTAATTCCCAGGAAAAGCAGGATTATCGACATTTGCTTAATGGATGTCGATGAAACGCTAAAGTCGATGAAACGTTAATGTCGACGAAACGTGTATCCACGAGAAGGTGGCCGTGGAACGTGTTATCACGAAACGCAGGGAAAATTTAAAAAAAATCAGTATTCTTCCTGCAGTTGTGACATGATTTTAGAATTTCGGAGAAATTATTCTCCTGGCTGCCAGGAGATAGACACGGCCTAATTCTAGAGCTAATCTGGAAGAGTACCTTTAGGAAAACGATCAGTTGTCGCGAAGCAGGTTGCAGACTTGCAGCGCACTTACGTTGACGAGACGGGACTTGAAAGTTGTAATCCGAGATACGTATCGACACGGCCCGGCAGAACACAGAAATGAGAAGGAAAGTGTTTGTGAAGATTCAACACGATGTAGCACAAGCTGTCATTTGTAGAACCGAACACTAAACGCATCACAAAAAAAAAAAATTTTGGGCTTCTTTGAAGAAATCGCTTGCAGAAGCAAAAATCCGCGCAGCAGCCACGCAGGGCCAACACTCACCAAACTAGATCCGGCCGAGATTACCAGCAACTCATGTGTCATTCGCAAACCACGTGACCACGCGCCTTCTACCACGCTTTCAGCTTAGAGTAAGAGAGAAAAGGAGAAACGGAAAGGCCAAAACGTGAGTGAACACACACAAAAGGCTTATCTTATGGGGCATCAACGCATCCACAACGAGCGGATTTGTCACTTATACCCAAGGTTGATAGTGCAGCGAATGCTATGTGTGGCCTTCGGCTATAGGCAGGTGCCGTGTTCTGCTTTATGACCAGCTTCGAGACTGTAGTCACGTGACCCTAACCGGAGACATGATTGGCCTAAAACATGCATAGTGTCTACCCTGCTGTCAATACCGAGTGAACATACAGCTCTATGAAGTCCTGCTTTTGAACTTCCGAACAAACTTTCCAGCTTGAAAGTGACCCAAAACGATGCGAGTTTGAAGATACTATGTTTTACGCTGTATAACCCACATTATATTTTAACGGAAAAAAGTAAGCGCGACTATATTTTTGCGCACGATGTCCACAAATAAATAGATAAATAAATATGTATATATTTTTTACCAATAAATTTAGAATTATGTGTACACTGTTAGGCTCGCGTTTTTAAATTTAAAATTTTTTTACGAGAGAGTTACACATAAAAGACACCACGGACAGCACATCTTCCCGCTTTCGAAACACGATGAATCGCAGCGTTCGCAAACGGAAGGTTTCGGTGCTGCGCGAACGGTTTTTGAAAGATGCGGCGTTGGGTACGCACTCCGGGCGCAACAGCTTCACAGCCGTTCGAAGGGAAAAGGATTCGGGACGATAAAGTAACGTCTTGCATCTTCAGTAAGCTAACGGTTCGTGTTTCCCCGCTCAATTTAGCTGGGAAACATGAACAAAATCAGTTTCACAGCTAGATGTAGCGGGAAAATTGACGTCACGTGACATGCATACCAATTCAATTTCCCGCTAAATTTAGCGGGGCGGTCACACCGATGGCGACGCCCACACCGCTTAACTCGGAAACGGGCGCCTAAGAGCTGCGATCTCAAATCCATTATTTGATTAACTCGCTTTCCGATCTTATGCACTTCGTCATTTTGTTACACGTCAAACATACAATTAAATTTCATTTGTCTTTCAATCTTCAAAATGCGCGATTGATTAATTGGTCCAAATACCTGGAATAACTTCACTTTAAGGATGTTAAGAATATTGAACCAATTACATGACACTCATGCAATATAGATCAATCTACTAGTGTCTTGGCGAGTACATATGAGTTATTGCATGCGCGACCGAAACGGGCCAATATACCATTATCAGGGGCTATATTTGCACGCATATATGGCAATATATGGCCGTATTTACTCACTTATATGGGCACATCTGGCAGTATTTGAACACTTATATGGCGGAATATGGCAGTATTTGCTCCCATATATGGCGGAATATGGCCATAGCTGACTGCTTATATTATCATATATGGCCGTATATAAAATATGTCAAGGCCAAATCTGACATTTTCGTACGGGATATGGCAAGAGTACTTCTAGAAATGAGATGATATCAGGAAATTGGTAAATTGCTGCAATTACATTAAGACAGGAGGTGGAGAAATCCACCACACAGTCACACAGTGACGTACCGATAGCCTTCAACAAAGCTTCCCCTTAGGGCGCTTAAACTCCGCCGTTCGGATAGAAAAGGACATACACCACGACTTCCGGTTCCGCCCACCAGTGCGTTAAGTTGATGTTAAGACTATGTGCAGGAACAATTCTTGGAAAGTCTCTAAGAAAAACAAAACAACACCGTTTCTTCAGAGTTACTGAAGATAATAGAGACCTTGGGTTACATATAACTCCCACGGGTAACATATTACTCCCATATAACTCCCCAGATTGGGAAATCCCAAGCCCGTGTCTTATTTACTTCAATATGAGCCACAACAATGATAGCGCTCATGTAAAAAAGAAATAATTCTATGTGACTAAGGACCCTAATATCGCACGCGCTTTCTTTAAAGCTCTAAAAAAGAATCTCAAGAAGCATACTTTAATCAAAACGCCAAGACTTCCTCAACACGTTCTAGAAAGTTTGTATTAAAAGGCGTCCGCCAAAATTAAAATATAACTTATTGGTCTCTGTTACTGAGTTTGGCACATCGCAAATGTATACTGACTTTTAGAGCGCAGCTCTTAGGGGCCCGTTTCCGGCTTGAGCGGCGTCGCCGTCGCCGTCGCCGTCGCCGTCGGCGTAACCGCGCGGTGCATCATGGGAAATGTCCCATAATGCACCGCGCGAGCCCCCCACCGGGGTCACGTGACCTCGTGGGGGGGGGGGGGCACGTGACCCCCCGAGGTCACGTGACCCCGGTGCATCATGGGAAATGTCCCATAATGCACCGCGCGAGCCCCCCACCGGGGTCACGTGACCTCGTGGGGGGCACGTGACCCCCCGATGTCACGTGACTCCCCTAAGGTCACGTGACCCCCTCCTCGAGGTCACGTGACCCCCGAGGTCACGTGACCCCCGCCGATGTCGCGTGACCCCCCGATTACGTCATCGTCACTGATGACGTCACCGGCATCCACATCGTTATCGTCATCATCACTGATGACGTCATCATCAATGATGACGTCATCATCAATGATGACGTCACCGGCATTCACATCGTCATCGTCATCATCACTGATGACGTCACCGGCATCCGCATCGTCATCGTCATCATCACTGATGAAGTTACCGACATCCGCATCGTCATCATCACTGATGACGTTACCGACATCCGCATCGTCATCATCACTGATGACGTCATCAGTGACGTCACTGATGTCGTCACCGGCATCCGCATCGTCATCGTCATCATCAGTGATGACGTCACCGACATTCGCATCGTCATCGTCATCATCACTGGTGAAGTCATCAGTGACGTCACTAATGACGTCATCGGTACCCGCATCGTCATCGTCACTGATGACGTCATCAGTGATGTCAGTGATGACATCATCGGCATTGGGGGTCACGCGACCCCCAAGGTCACGTGACCCCCCTGGTTAGTTTAACCCCCCCCCCCCAGTGCCCTTCCCTCCTCCTCCTCAAGAGCTGCGCTCTAATTCGGCGTTACAGGGAGTTGTAAGCGGCTTTCACTTTTTTTCAATAACACTTCGAAGTTAAATCGACTGGCGTAGCCTACACCGGATGTCTTTAAGTCTAGGCACAACTTGGCTAAACCACCCTGTATACTAAACAGTGCGCATATTGCGCAGCTGCTCTAATACGCGAAAGGTTTGTTTCGTATTCTCTTGCACGATCGATATTCAGCGCTAAAGTCGAACACCGAGGTCACTACTGCAACAATCGTTTTAAACTGTCTTTAATATTTTATTTTGGACATATTCTACATAGTAACACAAAACAACAAGTAGCATAGAAAGCAACTTCGACGTCCCCGGTCAAAACAAAATAACCCGGCCGAAGTAAAAAAAATATTGATTTATAAAAAGGAAAGCCCTTAATACTTGAAAAGTACAGAGCTACTTGCTAATATATATGGTCCGAATATCGCTTCAACTACTCAGCTTATTTTGATGCAATCTCTCCTCTAGCTTTGTTCCGTCAATATATCATCTCGTTTTATTCAGGTAACGAGACTAGCACTCACATTTTAACGTTCACTTTAAAATATCTAAACCGCCACAACTCTTTCTATCTATTTAATCTATCGACCGCTTGATGTCAAGACAACTACTCAAGGTTGAGTTTTGCCGCATTGCGGTAAACTTCTCGAATTATATTGAGACCTAATGTGAACAAATCCAGCACATATTCCTACAACGACACACTGACGGGCTTCAACGAACCCACGACCAGGGCGCATAAACCCCAACCCCAAGATTCCCGGACAGGCGCGCGCCGCCACTACTTACGCCATCTATCGACCGCCGTTGCGCCGGCGCCGGTAACTCAATGGACCAAAGCGATCTTTTTTAATACAAAGACAACTAATTACTCAGTCGCTTTGCACTTTTGTGTCACTTTTTACTACGTTGCCCTCAACCCGCTTGAGAAATTTCATGGTCGTGGGTTTATATTAAGTCTCGCCAAAATTCAACCAAATTTTACTCATTGGTTACTATGGCGAACCGCAGAAAAATCATACGTCTTTTCAACATTCAATGCAAACCCCAAGAAAACCACACCATTAATTTAGTGGCATTTTGCTATATATATATACAACCATTGTGTCTAGCTATATGGAATTTTTTTTCCAAATTATTAATTTTAAAGTGGTTCCCCGGGACTTTAAATACCAAAAGGAAGTCGCAGTTGGTGAGGAGACTCCAGGATTCAGTGACGTTGTTGCGTTCCTAAATACTTTTTTTAGCAACACATGTAATGTACACCAAAACGGGAAACACACTGAATATTTCTTAAATTCTAAAAACGAAGTCTGAGTGCTTTTGTTTTTCTCTTCGCGTAATTAGCACAAATAAATTATACTTAAAATGCTGAATAATTAAGGAAACAAGTTTTTTTCCCTAACTATCCTCTACAAAGTGTCAGCATTTTATTTCTCCAGCTATATCACTTCAAGGATGGTATTAAAGATAAAAATGCCAAAATAAGTGGCCGTGGTTCAGACATTTCGCCAAACGATACATGAAGAGTATCATTTGTGGCGACATTTAGCACGCTGTTACTGCTAATTAATCAATCTTATGTAGGTTTGTTACGCGTACGCCCGACAACTTTTGAAGCGACCCTGTATTTCTTAATTCATCACAACCTCAGACGTCAAAATCACGCAAAAAAGGGGCGAGTCCCAGAAATGTGGGCATACGCGCCGTCAATTGCACCATCAATGGCGACACTCGGCAGTCTATAATTCATTATAAGGAATCTCCTCTAGGTCTATGACGCATATGCCCGAGTGCTTTTGAAGCAGTTCAGTGTTTCTTAAGTTATCGCTCCACAAGGGTGACCCCAGACGTCAAATTTAGGCAAAAAGGGGGCGTTTCCCATAAATTTGGGCATACGGGCCGTCAATTGTACCATCAATGGGGCCAACAATTGAGTCGTCTGGTATTCCTGATGTCCGCCAACCAGTCTTGAAGAAGGGTCGAGTCTCTTGGCAGTCTTGAAATTTCGTCATAACCAACTACTAGGGCATGCCAAGCAAAAATTTGTAGTAAGAAGAGCATGGGCGGAACGTGTCAGATCATTCATCCAAAGCAAACACGTTTGAGTGAACCGCAAGACCCCTAACAGGAATGAACTCAAAGGAGTTGCAAATTTGCTGATTGACCAATAACGAGAATCTACAGTTGGTGAAACACTCTCCTCGCCTCAATTTTTTGCATCGCTGCGCCTTTGACTTCATGGTAACAACAGGAACAGTTTGAAAATCCGTAGCCCATTTAAACATACCTTTTCCCTAGGACAAGTTCTTCTCTTCGGCACATTTGACATTTCCGACTGAAACCACTTCCTAGCACTCCACGCATTTATCTGACGTCAACAAAGGTTCTATTTACCCAAGCAGCACGGAGTTGGCCGATCATTGGCCAATAGCTGGCAATAGCCTTTTGGCAAGTAGCCAGAAAGTGGCCATCTCTGGCAAAGGGCCAGTGGCCAGAGAGCGGAAAGGTTGGGATGCTCGCATAAAGATTTCCTTTAAAGGGTTATAAATGGATGTACTCGGGGGTTGATTGAGAGTCACTTTTTAACTCGCCCGTCCCCATCAAAGTCGTGGACACTAGTGTGATGAAATATGTCTTGATAGATTGGGAACGGGAGGCATGCATGGATATTCGGGTATTGAATATCCTTTTGACATTCCAGACAACGAAAGGTTGCTAAAGTGAACAATGTCAAAATTTCATTCGGGTAAATAATTGCACGCAACAGACTATAAAAATGTCCAGCACATAAACACAGTATTTAATAACATCAGTCGTTTGCATACATCAATATTCAATGTGATATATAATCACAAAATTCACTCAACTTCAGTGACACCTTTTTCAAAGCGAATACACATTACACTTCAAGGCAGTTCGGAGATAAGGTTCAGTGCCGACCGTGACATAAACCCGCAAACTGCAGGCACGAAGGGGCAGGGGGTTGGAAAGATTTTTCATATCATCAACTCCATATTCAACACGTGTGTTGCGCAAAATAAGTTTCCACATATATGGCAGATATGTTCAAAGCCTGAGATTAGTGTTGCACAAAACTTCAGCGTCTCACACGGCGGCCTGCGTAAGGTCGTCAAAACGCTCTTCAGAAAATATGATTCTGAACACTCCTTCAGAGCTTTTCAAAATGATTCGAAATAACAGCTGTGCCTGCGTGAGAAAATGTTATGCAGAAAAGACACCCAGTGAATAAACCATGCATCTCAATCCATCCGTACTTAAAATCATCTTTGGTTGCACTTCTAGAATGCCGAATAGGTTATTGCGTAGTACAGTTTATTCTATTTTGACACATTTTAAGAATTTCGTTAACAAGATCTCGACCACACAAAATAACACGCGGAAGTGAGAAATATTTTCCCTCGAAAAGAGTCTGTGGTTTATACTCCCAAAGGAGGTGATGATTGTTTATTACAAAGTATAGGAACCAAGTAAACCTCAGGTCTTATCGGGATTTCAACGTTCTCTGTATCTGTGAAATAAGTACGTTATGAAACTTCGTCGAATATCTCCTACAATCAGTTCTTTCGTTTATTCTGAAATATCCCTTTCGCAGTCAGTGCTTCAGGATTTCTATAGTTCGTGTTCGTCAATATTTCAAAAACATTAAAATCTTAACATAAAAATCGTAAATTATTCAAAACAATAAGACACAAACGAATACACAAATGTAACGAATTGCGAGTATAAATTCACATTTAAAACTTAAAGTTGTGCACAAATCTAGCGAGTGAATAAAAAACATCACTGCTCATTTTATAATGTTTAGAGCATTCACTTTCTATAATTTAGCCAAAAAGATTAACGCCATCTAATATTAACATTCTTAAAAAATTCCCTTTAGTTTCTTTCAAGAACGCGATTACGACCTTTTCTCAAAAGGCGCGTGGCGGGCATCACATAATTTGAATGTTGTTCGGGTTTCATCCTCGCGTTATCCGCATGATTTAGGCATTCCACACGCGATAAGAGCGCCTCAAAAATAAACACAAGAACTGAGCAGGACATACCCAAGACCCAGGCCAGAAAGAATGGTCTCAGATCGTCTAAATTCAGAACAAATTCTTCGGTATGTTCCAAATTATTCTCGTGAAAGAATCGGCTCTTGTATTCGGCAAGGGCAGCGTATCTTTCGTATAAGCCGGCCTCAATCGCCCGACTCAATGTTGCGCCGAATTCCTGTCGGTAGACGGAAGATGGCCTCATCTCTGGCCCTACGGGGTGCGAGAACACGGCGCCTTCGGTCTCGACATAGCCTCTTCCGAGAAGCTCTCGCCTCAAAGCCTCGCTGGGACCTGTCCGCGAGTTGTAGGTGAAGAAGGTGTCCCTTCCGTCAGCGTCGATTTTAATCGAGCGAGGACTACTTCGAGCCGAGTTTGAGGTTTGGTAGCATTTACCATGACTCCGGATTAGGTTATTTTTTCCAAAGAGGATTAGTGGTCCAAGTGCACCAAGGATGCCCGGACTTTCAAGGAAGCACAGCCGATGTCCAGTTCCAGCAAGGTGCTCAAAAGAAACGAACTGCATGGCTTCCCCATCGAGCGGAAGATCGTTCAAGAGCGAAGTGAGACGGCCTTTGAATGCTGTCGACATCACGACAAACATTAATGCCATTATGCCGTACAACAATCGAGAGTGATACGTGTTCAAAAGTCTTGTGTGGAGCTGAGTGCTCTGCTGAAAGAATGCCGCAATCATCGGCAATACAAAGACGGCGATCTTGACATCCCCAGTTAGCGTAAACTTCGCTATTAGGCCATATGTCAAGACTAATACTAAGCAAGACGCCAGAAGCCCTACCCATACCTCCCAACAGAATGGCAAGATAAATATTGCTTCCTTGGGAACCGGACCACGCTTACGAACGTAAAAAGAAAAACCGGCCGATACGAAATCATGAAGCGGAACAAATAGGCCACTGCTGTCTCTATCTGCACGATTGTTCAAACAATTTATAAATGTGCTGAAATATTGCTTGTAAATGGGGACGTTATTGTCAAATATAACCAAAGCGTTGAGGTGCGTCAACAGCTTTAATGTAACGTTGGTACTTGGATGCTGGCAGGCGTAAGTGCCTACACATTTGATGAATATTAAGCTTCCATTAAGCGTCCGTTGCCGTTCTAAAAGACTCCCCGGAAGAGGTTTCTGTTCGATTACTTTCCTTTCGAACTCGCTAGTCAAGATGATACTGCCGTTGTCGAAACTCATTACGTATCTACCGCTGGCTCTAGGGTATGGTGGGTAAAATGGCCATGCAAAAATCTTTGTATTACCTTCCGAGGAATGTTTTCCATATTCCTCTACGATGAAAGCAGACATAAAGTAATCTGTTGTGATGCTATGCCATAGGTTATCAAGATCGTATTTTCCACATATGAAGTAAACTATTTGAAAAAACGACTTCCTAAATGTGTAGCATATCTTGTATTTGCAATGCCTTGACTGTAACCTGCCGTCAGTCCAGAACATCACCGGTTTCTCTCGCGAGTCCAGGAAAGCCTTGAACAGCGCAGTGTTGTCCTTGAGGCAGTCTGTAGGCACAAAGACGTCCATGAAACCGTTCCCCGATTCAAGTGAGAAGATGATCTCTTTGGGTATGTCTTTGAACATCTTGAGGCCATTGTCTTCGTATTTCAGACTGTCCAAGATCGTCGGTTTCTCCAGAACCAGAAGCAGAAACATGGTTCCTTGCAATAATGACAGCATTTCTGGCAGTCGTTGATATTTATATGTAACCCGATGTCTCTATTATATCTCGTAACTCTCAACAAGCGTAGTTTTGTTTTTCTTAGAGACTTCACAACAATCTTGCAGACAGTTTTGAATCAAAATAACGTATTGGTAGGCGGAGCCAGAGGTCTCGGTGTATGTCCTCTTCTATTCGAACGATGCAGTTTATATGAGCCCAGGGAGTAAGCTCGTTGGACGCTATCAGACTGTCGCTGCGTCAGTATGTGCTCGGTTCCTCCTCCTAAGGTCTTAATGTAATTGCAAAGGTATACCGAAACCCTGAAATTATTCCACTACTTAAATTAGTTTCGCCATGTGATTGTTGATTCATTCAATACGGTATACTAGAAATTGTTGCAGTTCGCATATTATAAATTAGACGTAAATATATAGGCGGTGTTCTATTTCCTGTACAAACGAGATATCCTTTCTTTATTATCATACTAGAATACTGATCATATCTTTAATATGCTGAGTAGTAGATTTGATGTTTTGACTCGATTTATTGGCAAGTGGAGCTGCACTTTGTATATATTAAAGACACATATTTTTATACATCAATATTTTGTTTCCAAGTTTAGTCGGAATAATTTGAAAAGTTGAAGTAGACATTTTAAGCTATTATACTGTATTCCGTTACTCTATCGCCTATGTTCTTCTTTACACAAAAGACTGCTTAAGGCGGTTTCTTCGGAAGTGATTTGGTTCCTCGACTTTAGCGCTGAAAACCGAGCATGAATAAAGAAACAAAAATGTATTGTTTCTGTCATGCTCGACCGCGCCCCTCAGTCGAGATGCATGCGGTTTCTTGTTTGGAGACGGGTCTTCCTTGTGACCGCTGAGGTATGGAAGGGACTACACACTTAGAAAAAAATACTGTTTAGATAGACCTCCCTAAAGGGAGAAATGCGCTTGGAACCTATGTTCTTTCAGAAGAGGAGAAACGTTTGTCCCTGAAAGCAAGGTAGCAAAGTTTCTCGGTCGTCTGCATCTAATTATGGCGTCACGAATCGAGCAAATCGACTTCAATATGGCTCAACGAGAACTCCGGGTCTCTTGTATAGAGGGCGAGAGGAGGAGCCGATAAAAGCGTAACACGAGCTTTCCGCAAACTGCATTTATTTCCGAAGCCAGCTGCCTCCGGAGGTAAAGAAACTCGCAAGCTGTAACCCAGTCTTCTGGTCGTCAGCACAACCGATACCCAGCTACTTCGCGCACGTTACGTCTTACCTTTGCTATTCCTGGAGCCATGGACAATCCCTTCGTCAGCACGGCACATCACTCGTCACATATCAGGATCGACAACCAGTTCTGCAAACAACGGAGTCGAAAGACCAGTTCGTCCAAAAGCACTTTGCGCAAGTCTCGTGAGAAAAAGTGCAATTAACCGTAGGCATAGTAATAGACGGATAAAACAACACCCCAGAGGACAAACAGGCAGTGCTGGTGATCATCGAACCTAAACAGTAGGCAGCTTACAGGAACTTTTTGTAGTGTACACTCGCCCTGAAAACGAGCATGTGTCTCGGCGGTCGCCGCCCACTGAACGGTTGCTGCATCCTTTCGGTGACGTCTCGACAAGAACATATTTCGTCGTTGCAAGAATTATATTACACAGATTAACACGTAGGTGTGGTATTAAAAACGGAGCGAAAACATTAGAACTTATCAGCAGCCAATACCCAACTATTTGCAAAGTAACTAGAAGATTTTGTTTCCCCTGAAATCACTCTCACGGGCCGCCCCAAGACTGCCTGTGAGACTTATTGCTACAAATAGGAGTCTTATACCCAATATTTGAGCATAGTGGATTTTGGAAAGGCAAGAGAGCAAATCGGCAAGGAAATCATCGAATCATTCATCATAAGAGCAATTGACAATAATGTTTCCGCACCATCGCTGTTCCAATCTAAAAATGGGACTCCAGAGCTGGCATCGCTGCATGGCCGGAAATCAGCTTCCAGCTTATTAAATAGCTTTTCTGACACAAATATTTCTTTCTGACATTGATTTTTGCATTTCGCACTTTCCTCGACCCTTTCATACGTTTTTGTTTTCTCCAATATTTGCTGTCAGTTTTGACCACAAAGAATGCTAGAGAATGCTCTCATGCAGCTGCCAATTGAAACAAATGCTCGTCATCCTACGTGCTGAGTTTGTTTTAATTGATTTGTTGTCAAGTAACTTACTAGGTACAGAAAATATAACAGTGGATTAATTTAAACAAATTCGATGCTAACCGTCATTTCGTTCCGTCTGACAGAACATTTCAGAACACCGACTGCAACTTTTGTCTACCTTTTATGCTGCAGGTATCCGGTGTGCCTGACACAATTGGTTGCATTGCTGGATCGTAAATCACCACTGAGTGCCCGGCAAAAAGATCCGGTCAATTTATGACAACCGGCATGGCTACCCGTCGTTAACACTGCAAGCAATCTGTAACCGCAAGAAGCGGTTCCCGGATATGACTACAGGACACCCAAGCAAGGTACGTGATGCCAGGGTGTTTTGAACATCAAGCGTCGCAGACAAGCTTCCAGAGATCTGCTGCAGGAGCCAGTACCATATCCTTGGCGATGGCGCCTATCCCCTGAGGGAGTATATGCTAACTCCCATCCGGGATTATGGTCGTCTGGCGACAAAGCAGAGGGATTTCAACCTGAAATTCTCAGGCACTCGTGTGCTGATAGAGAACTCTTTCGCTGACCTGAAAATGCGGTTTAGACAGCGGAAGCTCCTCGATTTCGTTGTTCTTGACCATTCTGCAAGGTTCATTATTGATTGTTGCATCCTCCACAACCTCTGCATTGAGGCTGGAAAGCAAAGCGTTGTAGGGGACGCCGAGGACGGTGACAACAGACGCCCAGACACTGACTCCCTGGAGGAGTTTAGGCTCAAGACAGCCACAGATTCCATCCTCCGCAGACTTGGAGAGGAGAAGAGGGACAGGGTCATTGCCCAAATGGGGCTGAGATGAGTCAACATTCAGAGAGGTAAACTCACAAGCTTCTTTTCACAACCCCTCGTTGGAGGGCTGTAAATTGTAGGTCTTGGGGACAAAGGGCGTCCACCCGGGATCTTGCTTTTTCCCCATCCCCATCAATGGGGCATGACATTCCATTCAATTCCTTTTTTTTTTGTGTGATAAATTTTTTTGTCGCTATCAGTGCCCCATTTTGTAGACAAGCAGTGGCCCTGGTAACAGGTAGTGGAATTTCGACAGCCCCAGGCAAGCTTTCTTGAAACAGAATGGAGCAGAATCGCGATAGTATTTTAAGGACAGATTTTGTTGGTGGTGTGAGCTTCACAAGTGTATACATTGCCCTCCCTATCCCATGTTGAATTTCGCAAGTGTATACATTGCCCTCCTTGTCCCATGTGTAGCCATCTTCAATATGAGGGTGAACATGTCCCCACCATTCGGTCGCAACTGCCATGTTTGAAAGCAGTGCCAACAGGAATAATGGCAAAAGTATGCGCATGCACAGATAAAAAAAATGACACAAAACATGCGGTAGTCTCTATTTGTGTTGGCACCCCTTTGATGGACTGGTAATGGCGATCAAACAACGCTTCTGTGTTCACTCTCTTATTGAAGACAAGTTTACAGTCTTCGCCAAAAGTCCAGAGCCCATGACTGAGAGCTTGCTCCCGTATTCTGGCACTGCCAACTTTGGGGGAGAGCGAAGGGATTTGTAGCATAACCCCCCTTCCCCCCCCTCCCTCCCTCCCTCCCTTCCCTCCCTCCCCCCCTCCCCCCCCCCCCCCCCCCCCCCCCCCCACAACGTTAGCAGCACTACAGAACGAGAGCGAGCCCGCTCCGACCAGCGAGCCGTGGGATCTGGGCATTTTATAAAGACTGTCGATAGACGGTGTAAGGGTTGCAGCTTCAGAGCCAACCGTAAGTAGAGTACCGGTCCACTGTACCATGACAATACAAGGAGCGATTCACAATGTATTTCAATATAAACATTTCTGCTTCCAGTGAACAGATCCCTGTGTTAGTGTTACCGAATAATCACTTTCCGTCGTGTTTTCTTCTCAGTATTTAAGCTGTCCTTGCCATGATCACAGCATTTGTATGCTCAAATACCTTTAAGCATGTTTACCTAGCCATCTTTTGAAGTATCCACTTCAGATTATAAGAAGGGCCAACTTGCAAGTTATGGATTTATTGCACTCATGTCAAGAATACAGCAATTGTAAAAAAAGTTATTTCAATCCTGTTTCGTCTCGGGCTGGGTGACGGGTATAGCGAGCAGCCGCATGTTCTCTCGGTGCAATTCTTGCCGTTCCAGTCGCGTCTCTTCCTTTAGCTCTTTTTGGCTGCACACTTCTCTTCCCTTATCTTCCTTGTGGCTGCATGCCTTTCTTCCTTCAACCCCTTCAGCCGTGCTTTTCGTACCGCTCTTGATTTCTCAAGCTTCGGCATCTCAGCGAAGAACTTCATATGCTCCGTGCGTGCAGAGTTCAACCTTCCTAAACGGTGAGGGGTGCCTGCACCGCTGGCTGGTTGGGGCGACTTCTCTGTGCTTGAGGGAGACTTGCTGGCTACGGCACTGTCAGCATGTGTTCAAATCGCTTCTGCTGCAGCAGCTGCATGCAGCAGCTGCATGCAGCAGCCACCCTTGCTTAACCGCTTGGCATAGCCTTCTTGTGGGTTGCCCCATGCATCGTCCATCATGGTGATAATATCGAGCTCGTCGTCGTAAGGAACGTCAACAGGTCCCACAAGAGAACGGTCGTTAAAGCTGACCGCTTGTCGCTTGCGCTTTTGTATTTCCTTCAGCCTCATATTGCACTGGTCTGGCGTTTTTTTTATGACTTGAGTATAGTCCGCAGGTCTTCCGAGATTCTAATAAATACACATTTCTTGTTTTTAAATTTTTTGAGCGGTCCGAATTGGGGGAAGCAGCGTTGCAGCTTAGTTTCGCCTGGTGACCACTCGGCATCTGAAAGAGGGACATTGAGTAACTTACAGCAGTA
This sequence comes from Ixodes scapularis, assembly GCF_016920785.2. Taxonomy (NCBI): domain Eukaryota; kingdom Metazoa; phylum Arthropoda; class Arachnida; order Ixodida; family Ixodidae; genus Ixodes; species Ixodes scapularis. Next base: position 13,203,721 of record NW_024609837.1, read on the forward strand.
CTGAGGGCTTGTCGTTGATGTTAGTTCTCTACGAAGCGAAAAAAACTTTTAAGCACTCCCTGTAAACTCTGCTTTCATGGTGGATATTCGCGACTCCGAGTATGTGCTTTTAGGGCCTCAAGCTTCAGCTTTATCCGTTGTACGGCATGCGACCGAAGATTTAGATAAAGTGCAAAGTAGCGCGAGATCCTCAATGATCAGGCTCGAATATAGAACGCTTGGTGCCGTTCGCTTATCCGGATCTGCGAATATGTACAGACGCCGTGGCAACATGGGACGACAGCCAAGCGCCACCAGCTTAACGCAGCTCAGGATATCCACATGGCATTTTTATTGCTCCTGCCTGAACTCGTCCGTGGCAGCTTATATTGCCCACCCTTCACATTGCCCGTTCATTCAACATGCTAGCCCTAAATAAAAAGTTGAAATGAGGACATCATTGCGAGATCTGGCTTTCTTCGGGAAAAGTAAATTTTTGAAGTGGAATCTGGACATTGCTTTTTATGCCAACATGCCCCCGATGAATCAATCTGCCCGATGTTCTGCCTCCTTTCTCTAGTCAAGCTGAAAAAAAAAAAGAAGTAGAATGACATCACTTACAGCCAGCATTCTTTGTTTCCTTTGGGGCTACCCAGCCTTCCTCCATTGAAAACCCTTCCGCATGAGAAGGCATTTGGCCTTTAAGATTATGCGCAACATTGTCAAATCACTATTTTAACACAGGTTCCAGAGAACAAATTTCCACTGAATCTTTTGAGCAAGCATTGCTTGTCACGAGCAACATACAAGGCTGGCTTGGAAGATCGCAAAGGTTTTTATGGTAGTTTCATTGAGTGCAGCAGGTGTGGTAGCATCTGAGTGAGGGAGGTACATCGGTTTATAAATTTGATGAAACATTTTACTACTGAATAACCGTAGCAAAGACCATAACAGCGAGTACAAGACAGGAACACCCAGAGCATTTCCTTGATTCATCGACTCGATGCATATAGGAGATTGGTCACGCTCAATTACGGACTGAAGCCCAACAACGTGTCGATACTGGCCGCTACAACATTCTTCGTCGGGACGCTCGGAGACAGGGTGTGGGTGTGGACACCGATTCGCCGCCGCGGTCCAAGTGAGAAAATCATGAAGCGCTACTTTGGACCCTACAAAGTGCTTCGTCGACTCGGGCATCTGAACTAGGAGGTGATGCCCGACGAAACACGGACTTCATCACGCCGCGCTCAACGACCGGAAGTGTTCACGTCCGGAAGTCGTCCAGGTCGTGCGCCTCAAGCCGTACTACGACCGATAGGAGTGTGTTTTACGAGCCTCCGTAGTTTGTCATTATTCTGGTTAGCTTTTCTCGTTCATTTCCAGGCAAGTTACATCGAGACGATGCCATTTTTAAAAAGGGGAGTACTGCCACGCGCGTCGCCGAGCGAGCGCGTGCGCGGTGGTTACCGCGCTGGGGTGTCGCGCGGAAGGTCTAGGTTCGGTTCCAGTCAGTGGAATGTTCATTTATTTATTCTTTCAATTTGGCGTTCTCGAAATTTCGAGAACATTCTCGTCTGATCGAGTTCCCAATGATCTACGCACCGAAAGTTCCACGCCGAATGTTCCGGAAACCCACACGCATACATAAGGGACCCCGCAAGGCGAGCGGAGTCAGTTTCGCCGTAGCGCTCGATCCTGCTGTTTCGCAGACGTCGACGCCTTTCGCCGCACAAATGAAAATACCTGAACGTCCAGCTGCTGCAATTATATTCGTACCGTAAGTAAAGAAAGTAGGAGAGAGGCTGCATGCATTGAAAGCGGCACGTTTCGATGTCTAGAAACCTGTTATCATGAACCGGACGAGAACGCTCGGAAGGTTCTTTGGTTGTCTCGCATCCAGCATTTGAAACGCCTACGTTCAATAACGCTTTGTTGCCTCGTGTGCCTTTAAAAAGCACGCGCGGACCTCCAGCAATTATGCGTTGGTAATCCAGGGGCCAACAATTGAGTCGTCTGGTATTCCTTATGTCCGCCAACCGGTCTTGAAGGAGAGTCGAGTCTCTTGGCAGTCTTGAAAGGACGTCGTAACCCAGTCGTACGGCATGCCAAGCAAAGACCTGTGGTTGGACGAGAGTGGGGGAGATGGCTGCCACATCGCTGCTGAGCTGCCTCCCCCACTGATGAAATCCGCGCCAAAGAGGGGGGCGTCTGGTGACGAATTCCACGCTGACGAATACGATTTGGGGGGGGGGGGGGGGGGGGGCAGGGAAAAAGAGGACCTTCAGCCAGAATCCTTTGGCGATCCAGAAGCCAACAACTAAGTCGACCGGTATTCCTGACGTGCGCAAACGGTTCTTGAAGAAAGAAAAGTCGCCTCTCTTGGCGGTCTTGAAATTTCGTCATAACCAACTCGTAGGGCATGCCAAGCAAAAATTTGTAGAGCATGGGCGCGACGTGTCAGATCAGTCATCTAAAGCAAACATGATAGGGTAAACCGCAAGACCTCTGGCAGGAATGAACTCCAAGGAGTGGCAAATTTGCTGATCGACCAATAACGAGAATCTACAGTTGATGAAACACTGCCCTCGCCTCAATTTTTTGCATGGCTGCGCCGCCTTTGACTTCATGGTAACAACAGGAACAGTTTGAAAATACGTAGCCCACTCAAACATACCTCTTCCCTAGGACCAGTTCATCTCTTCGGCACATCTGAGATTTCCGAGTGAAACCACTTCGTAACACTCCACGCATTTATCTGACGTCAACAAAGGTTCTATTCACCCAAGCAGCACGGAGTTGGCCAGTCATTGGTCAATGACTGGCAATGGGCTTTTGGCAAGTAGCCAAACAGTGGCCATCCACCGGCCGATGCATTGGCCGATGTGTGGCCACTCTTTGGCCTTTGGCCAAAACCCCATCGCCAGCCATTGGCCAATATGCTTGGCCGAATTCCGTGCTGCTCGGGTAAATACTTTTTATTGGGAACTTTGTATCAATCACTCTTTGTTTAAATTCAAGAATTTCCTGGTGGTCTATCACGCTAAAGGGCAAGAAGAACAGTTGAAAAAAAGAGGAGGGGGGAGGTCTTGGCAGGTGGCTGATGATATGAAGTAACAAGTTTTCACCTGCCAACTACAGGAGTGTGGACATTTTAATAAGTACTTTTTTAAATTACGCGCGGGCTTAGAGTCTAGTCAGCCAGTACATAACAGCGGGAAGGTTGGATGCTCGCATAAAGATTTCCTTTAAAGGGTTCTAAATAGATGTACTCGGAGGCTGATTTGGAGTCACTTTTTAACTCGCCCATCCCCATCAAAGTCGTGGACACTAGTGTGATGAAATATGTCGTGATAGACTGGGAACAGGAGACATGCATGGAATATTCTGGTATTGAATATCTGTTTGACATTCCAGACAACGAGATATAGCGGAAGAGAACAATATCAGAATTTCATTTGTGCAAATAATTGCACGCAACAGAGCTATGAAAATGTCCAACACAGGAACACGATATTTATTAACATCAGACTTTTGCATACATCAATATTCAATGTGATATCTAATCACAGAATTCACTCAACTTGAGTGACACCTTTTTTTAAAGCGAGTACACATTACACTTCAAGGCAGTTCGGAAATAAGGTTCAGTGCCGACCGTGACATAAACCCGCAAACTGCACGCACTAAAAGGCGGGGTGTTGGAAAGATTTCTTATATCATCAACTGCATATTCCACACGTGTGTTGTGCAAGATAAGTTTCCGCATATATGGCAGATATGTTCAAAGCATCAAATTAGAGTTGCACAAAACTTCAGCGTCTCACATGGCGGCAGGCGCAAGGTCGTCAAAACGCTCTTCAGAAAATGTGATTCTGAACTCTTCTTCAGACCTTTTCAACTTGATTCAAAATAACAGCTGTGCCTGTGTGAGAAAATGTTATACAGGAAAACACCCAGTGGGTAAAGCATGCATCTCGATCTATGTGTATTTAAAATAATCTTTGGTTGCACTCCTAGAATGCCGAATAGGTTATTGCGTAGTACAGTTTATTAAATTTTGACACATTTCAAGAATTTCGTTAACAAGGCTCGACCACACAAAGTAACACGCAGAAGTGAAAAATAATTTCCCTCGAAGAGAGGCTATGGCTTATATTCCCAAAAGAGGCAATGATTGTTTAATATAAAGTATAGGAACCGATTAAACCTTAGGTCTTATGAGGATTTCAACGCCCTGTGGTTCTGGGAAATAAGTACGTTATGAAACTTTGTCGAATATCTCCTACACTCATTTTTTTTAGATTTTTGTGAAATATGCCTTTCGCAGTCAGTGCTTCAATGCGCACTATAATTGAAAAGCAGCTTTTAATAAATGTAAAAATAAAAAGAAGGTCCTACGGCACACTCCAATGAAATATGAGTTCTTATATAAAAACATAGACAGGTTCACAGTATAATCTAATTCATTATCAGATTTCAATACAAAAGAAAGTCACTTGGTCTACAAATATTGTGTACTCTCCGTCACACGATCGGTATATAGTTGTGCCGAGCGAATCCTCGTTCAGGATTTCTATAGGCCGATAGTTCGTGTTCGTCAATATTTCAAAAACATTAAATCTTAACATAAAAATCGTAAATTATTCTAAACAATAAGACACATACGAATACACAAATGTAACGAATTGCGAGTATAAATTCACATTTAAAACTTAAAAGTTGTGCACAAATCTAGCGAGTGAATAAAAAACATCACTGCTCATTTTATAATGTTTAGAGCATTCACTTTCTATAATTTGGCCAAAAAGATTAACGCCATCTAATATTAACATTCTTAAAAAATTCCCTTTAGTTTCTTTCAAGAACGCGATTACGACCTTTTCTCAAAAGGCGCGTGGCGGGCATCACATAATTTGAATGTTGTTCGGGTTTCATCCTCGCGCTATCCGCATGATTTAGGCATTCCATACGCGATAAGAGCGCCTCAAAAATAAACGCAAGAACTGAGCAGGACATACCCAAGACCCAAGCCAGAAAGAATGGTCTCAGATCGTCTAAATTCAAAACAAATTCTTCGGTATGTTCCAAATTATTCTCGTGAAAGAATCGGCTCTTGTATTCGGCAAGGGCAGCGTATCTTTCGTATAAGCCGGCCTCAATCGCCCGACTCAATGTTGCGCCGAATTCCTGTCGGTAGACGGAAGATGGCCTCATTTCTGGCCCTACGGGGTGCGAGAACACGGCGCCTTCGGTCTCGACATAGCCTCTCCCGAGGAGCTCTCGCCTCAAAGCCTCGCTGGGACCTGTCCGCGAGTTGTAGGTGAAGAAGGTGTCCCTTCCGTCAGCGTCGATTTTAATCGCGCGAGGACTACTTCGAGCCGAGTTTGAGGTTTGGTAGCATTTACCATGACTCCGGATTAGGTTATTTTTTCCAAAGAGGATTAGTGGTCCAAGTGCACCAAGGATGCCCGGACTTTCAAGGAAGCACAGCCGATGTCCAGTTCCAGCAAGGTGCTCAAAAGAAACGAACTGGGTGGCTTCCCCATCGAGCGGAAGATCGTTCAAGAGCGAAGTGAGACGGCCTTTGAATGCTGTCGACATCACGACAAACATTAATGCCATTATGCCGTACAACAATCGGGACTGATACGTGTTCAAAAGTCTTATGTGGAGCTGAGTGCTCTGCTGAAAGAATGCCGCAATCATCGGCAATACAAAGACGGCGATCTTGACATCCCCAGTTAGCGTAAACTTCGCTATTAGGCCATAAGTCAAGACTAATAAGAAGCAAGACGCCAGAAGCCCTACCCATACCTCCCAACAGAATGGCAAGATATATATTGTTTCCTTGGGAACCGGATCACGCTTGCGAACATAAAATGAAAAACCGGCCGATACGAAGTCATGAAGCGGAACAAATAGGCCACCGCTGTCTCTATCAGCACGATTGTTCAAACAATTTATAAATGTGCTGAAAAATTGCTTGTAAATGGGGACGTTATTGTCAAATATAACTGAAGCGTTGAGGTGCGTCAACAGCTTTAATGTAACGTTGGTACTTGGATGCTGGCAGGCGTAAGTGCCTTCACATTCGATGAATATTAAGCTCCCATTAAGCGTCCGTTGCCGTTCTAAAAGACCCCTCGTAAGAGTTTTCTGTTCGATTACTTTCCTTTCGAACTCGATAGTCAAGATGATACTGCCGTTGTCGAAACTCATTACGTATCTACCGCTGGCTCTAGGGTATGGTGGGAGATATGGTAATCTAAGAAGCTCTAGATTACCTTCCAAGGAATGCTTCCCGTATTCCTCTACGATGAAAGCAGACATAAAGTAATCTGTTGTGATGCTATGCAATAGGTTATCAAAATCGTATTTTCCGCATATGAAGTAAACTATTTGAAAAAACAACTTCCTAAATGTGTAGCATATCTTGTTGCCGCAATGTTTTGAGTGTAACTTGCCGTCAGTCCAGAACGTCACCGGTTTCTCTCGGGAGTCCAGGAAAGCCTTGAACAGCGCAGTGTTGTCCTTGAGGCAGACTGTAGGCACAAAGACGTCCATGAAGCCGTTCCCCGACTCAAATGAGAGGATGAACTCGTTGGGTATGTCTTTGAACATCTTGAGGCCATTGTCTTCGTATTTCAAACTTTCCAAGATCGTCGGTTTCTCCAGAACCAGAAACAGAAACATGGTTCCTTGCAATAATGACAACATTTCTGGCAGTCGTTAAGATTTATATGTAACTCAAGGTCTCTATTAAATTTCGTAACTCTGAAGAAACGTAGTTTTGTTTTTCTTAAATTCTTGAAAACAATTGTTCTTGCGGACAGTATTTTCATCAAAATAATGCACTTGCAGACGGAACGGGAAGTCTTCTCGTATGTCCTCCTCTATCCGAAGGATGGAGTTTGTGCGGTCTGGGAGTACGTTCGTTGGAGGCTGTCAGACTGTCGCCGCGTCCATCTGTGTTCGGTTTCGCCACCTAAGGTTTTTATCTAATTTCAGCAGAAATCTGAAGCGCTGAAATTATGCCACTACTCAAATAAGTCCCGCTATAATATCGTGGACGTATTTATTGAGCCATACAAAAAATTGTCGCGGTTCGCATATTCTAAATTAGATGTAAAAATATGCGTGTTGTCCTATTTCCCGCACAAACGAGATAACATTTTTTTTTATAATTGTGAAGCTAGAAGAGTGATAATATCGAAATACATTGAGTAGTACATTTGATGTTTCGACCAAATGTATTGGCAAGTAGCGCTGCAGTTTGCATATATTAAGGACACGTTTTTTTGATAAATCAATATTTGGGTTCTAATTTTAGGCCGAATATTTTTGTTCTTTCCGTAAACGTTGAAGTTGACGTTTTAAGCTTTAAGCGTATGGAAATCTTACATCTGTGCCATATCTGGCCATATCGAACATTATATGATTATATACGGCCTATATACAGACTTATCTGGCGTATATACAGCCATGATATGGCGTATATACAGACTTATCTGGCGTATATACAGACTTATCTCGTGGCCGGTTTTCAATATATTAAAAAGTAAAAAAAAAAGTTATAAAAAAATTCTTTGTTAGCAGACTCTGAATGAATCATGGTACGTTAACTAAATATTAGCACAAATAATCCCAAACTTCAGCTTTGACAAGCTTAAGTTTGAGATTATTTGTGCTAGTTTTCACGAGGATTTCAACGTAGCTTAAATATTTAAAAGTGTTAACATTACGCCCGAATAGACAATTGGCTAAATCCCCCAAGCGCTTCGGCCCGTACTCGAGGAATCATGGGGACGGTGTTTCTTCAGCTGCCTTGTGATCGAAAATTTTGAGCAATTCTATGGTTACACAGATTTGAGTGTAATTCGGGGTCACTCTGAGCACGTGCCGTACAGAACACAAGTACCTGCCATACCACTTGTAAAATCTCCCGCCAATATCAGTACTGTGCATTCCGTCCAACCTTCAACCTGGATGAGCTGCATCCATATCTCTTATATTATTATCATTCTCGTACAGCTTAAAAGACGCTGATATTAAGTTAGAAACGCTAAACATGTCATAAACAGCTCCGCTGAATCCGATCAAAATCCCGGTTTTGGTTGTGGTAATTTCTCGGCTTTTAAGTAATCCCTGCTAAAACAACAACCACGAGAATGATAATATGGTAAGAGATTTCAGCGGCTGAGCCTGATTGAAGGTTGGACATAACCTTCATCACTTACAACTCGCGAACAGGTGCCAGCGAGGCCTTGAGGCGAGAGCTTCTCGCAAGAGGCTATGTCGAGACCAAAGGCGCTTTGTTCTCGTACCCCGTAGGGCCAGAAATGAGGCCATCTTCAATCTACCGACAGGACTTCAGCGCAACGTTGAGTCGGGCGATTGAGGCGAGCTTATACGAAAGATACGCTGCCCTTGTCGAGTACAAGAGCAGATTCTTTCACGAGAATCACTTGGAACACACGTAAGAACTGGTTCTAAATTTCGACGATCTGAGACCGTTCTTTCTGGCTTGGGTCGTGGGTATGGTCTGCGCAGCTTCTTGTGTTTATTGTTGAGGCGATCTTATTGCGTGTGGGAGTCCTCAATTGCACGGATGATGGGAGGATGAAATCCAAACAATCTCTCCGACGCGTGATACGAACCACGCGCCTTACAAAAACAGATCGTAGTGTCGTTGGTAAAAGAAACTAAAGGAAAACTTCTAAGAATGTGGAACCATTTGGCATGTATATTTTGTCAAGTTATGGAAAGTGAATGCTCGAAACATTTTAAAATGAAGACTTTTTGTGTACACGGTAAAAAAAAAAAGTGTAGAGTCTTTACACTCCCTATAATATATAATACACCCCAGAACTTCAGTTTGACATACACCGCATTGACGCTGAACCGACGGTACCAACTATCACGAGCGGCTTAAGTTAGTGAGTTACTTAATAAAGCACAATTATCAACCCTTAGCACGAGAAATACTATTAACAGATTGAAACTGCTCTTCCAGATAATTGATGTCATGATGAACATCAATCGGGTCAAGTATATATCATTTTCTGAACGCTCCAATACACGTAGCCAGCATCCGTATTATATCACTGAGCCGTTACCGCGAAATAATGTTTTCCAATTCTCCTTTTTTCCTCGCACTTTCAAAGATTGGAATAACTTACCCGCTGAAATAACGAGCTCTAGTTCCCTAATTTCATTTCTTGATTCTGTTAGAAAACATTTCAATGTTGAGTGAAGATTTTGTTTCTATTTGTATTTGCTTGCATGTTTTTTCGTTCGTGACATATTAGCGTCATATGGTTCTTGTGTTTGTTTGCTTGTTTGATGGCTATTTTGTAACCTCATGAAAGTAAACAATCCTACAATGGTCCTGAACAAGGACCAGTAGTATAAATAAATAAATAAAATAGCCGAGTTGTACAATTTATTAAAATAGCTACTGTACGTGGGATTGTCTGCAAAGAGAAGAAGAAACAAAAAGTAATCTGGGTTTTTCCGGCCTTAATGCAAAACCTTAGTGTTTTTTCCCTGTAGTTATTGGCGTACTTTAGATGTTTAACTCGTTAGATCAAACCGTGATCAAGCCTCTTGTAAGCGGTGGGGCCCTTAATTCGCCGCCAGTACGCTGTACGTCGAGCTGAAGTTTTGGGGTGCATTATATACGACAAGGGTTTGATAGCTACAAGCTTTCTTTAGGCTGTATTTCTTTAAAAAAGTTCAATTGAAACATGATTATCAATGAGGGTATACCGTAATCCTTAGTTTTTCGCATTCAAAACTGATATTCATTTAGTGTATACTGCCAACCTTGCTTTCTTTCTATTCAAAGGTAATGTTCAGTAATAGTGTGCTGGCAACCTTACAATTTTATCATTGAAAGCCGATGGTTCATTTGAGTATACTGCCACACATGTTTTTGCCCGAAGCTGACGTTCAGTTGGAGCATACTCTCAACTTTTTTTCGTCTCACTCGATGCTAATGTTTAATTAGATGATATTATAACGTTCCCCTTTTCCATTAAAAGCCGATGCTCGATTAGAGTATACTGCGTACTGAGGCACAAACCGGGAAACGAATATTTTGTAGACACTTATGTTAACGTGTAAGTGTGGGATCTAATCGACGAAGTTTCAATATGTACTCGACCCCCCATAGGCACTGAAATTTGAAATCCCAAAAGACCTGAAATTTAATCGGTACATTATTTTTTTTTATTATAAAGCTTGGCTATCTTTATGCAAGTATGAGTCATAATCAATGTTCGAAAAACCAAGGCTCTCGCATGTGTAGCATAATTCGTGTGGTCGAGCTCCTGTAAAACAAGTTGCTCTTGGAACGTTAAAAAAAAAAAAAAAACTATGACGCGATTACATTGCTGGAGTTGTAGAAGTGTAATCAAGAGATGGGTGTTAAATACATCTAAAGTGAGGCACATGTTTTCTTCACTAGATGTGTTTCTGTATACAAATTTCCAGCCAGAGCCGATTTCATTTTTTTATTCAAGTTATAAGGTTCTGGAAGAATGGTTAGAATTCAAATGTCCCAAATACTTCTTGAGAATTTGTCGCTAGCCGTCATGTGAGACGATGAGGTTTTCTGCAAAATAGTCTCACTCTTTCTACTCTGTATATGAAGACAATTGATTTGCACCAATTTGTGAAACACGCGTGTTGACCCTGGAATTCATAAATTAAGAAAACATTCAACATTCTCACTTATTGTTCGTACAGTTTGTAGGTTTATAGCGTGTTTAACATTTTCACTTGATTCTGGAATGCCTTGACTTTTATGTGTCTGCTCTGTCAAAAGTGGCCAAGGAACTGTTGTGATTCTATGAGTATATATAGGGTGGCTCAAGTCACCAGGCTCGATCTAAAATGGACCGTAAAAATCGACGCGTGCACGTAGCAATCTAAACTTTTTGTCAAAGGTGTATTTCACAGGTCGTTTTTTTCTTGTAAAATTACAAAGCGTAGTTCTCTTTCTGTAAAAAATAAGGCCAAGAAACTTGCCTGGGTCAACGGCGGGCAGCAACGCAGACGACAGGGGTCCAGTAGTGGGGTGTGTTTGGCGTTCGTATTGGGGAGGCACTCACTTGATCGAATGACGTTTTAGCGAACGCCCACGTTTCATCGAACGACACTTTAGCGAATAGTCGGACGCCGCGAAGCGGCGTTTTCGGGTGGGCCAAGTGAGTTCATATTTTTGTAATGAGTTGCCGTAGACTGTCGCCGCGAAGCGGCGTAAAGCGCAGCGCGACGGATGGGTTAACGCGCGCCCCCGTTATTCGCTAAAACGACCATTCGCTCAAATGTCGCCGTTCGCTAAAATGTCATTCGCTCTTGTGATATGGACCCTTCGTATTGATAGATGGCGCTACCTCCTAATCGCGACGGCTCGCGACCACCGTGGTTTATTAAAATGAATATAAGCTTTTTTGAAATATACCTTCGGTTAAAAAATGAATGTGAATAAAAAAAGCAACACTTAAAGTAAAAAAAGCGTCTGCATAACGGCGGCGCTTTTGCTGCCAACGGATTTCGTCTGCGTGTCGTCTGCTATCTTTGGCTGGTCGGCTTCACCTTCAGACGCTGCTCCCGACGCCATCTACCAATACGAACGGCAAACACAGCTCGCTACTGGACTTGGTCGTCTGGGTCACCGCCCGCCGTAGCCCCTGGCAAGTTTCGTGGCCCTATTTTTTACTAAAAGAGAACTACGCTCTGTAATTTTACAAGAAAAAACCGACCTGTGAAATACACCTTTGAAGAAAAGTTTAAACGGCTACGTGCAGGCGTCGATTTTTACGGTCCATTTTAGATCGATCCTGGTGACTTGAGCCACCCTATATATAAAAAAATCATAAATGGTTGTATACGAAACATTTAAGTAAATAAATGTTATGTTTATGTGTTGGACATTTTTGTTTTGGTGTTGTTTTATGAATTTTAAAACTAATATAACATTTTGCTGCTGTTCAATTGAATTAGCTCTCTTACATCAAGGGTATATTACATGTATGCTTCTCGCCCCAGCTCAAGCAATGCATCTTTAATCGCCTTTAGTGCGCACGACTCCGATTTCGATGGGCGACTTCAAATGTGAGTCCTATTCGGCACCCCGTATAATTTCATATATATGACCTTTAGCAAGGAATTTTCATAGAAGAATCCCAACCTAACCGTTATCATGTAAAGGTTGACTAGACTCAAACCTAGCTCATGAACCATATTACAAGTAGATATCAGTTTTATACTCAACCATCCGCACTCCTTTAGTCGGCCGGACGAGTAGTTTGGAAAAACAGCAACCCATCAGCCACCTCCCCAAAACAAACACACAAACGCACACAAACACACGTTTAAACCTTCGGCCTGTCTGCCCATGGTTGATTGATTGACTGTAAATTCATTGCTCAAGTGCTACACATTTCAAGATGTGCTAAGAGCATAACCTACTGTGATAGAAAGAGTTTAAAATATGAGATAAAAACTGCGACCATGTGAAATTTGAAAGCCCAACCCTTCAAGGCGAGCTCGATCGGTCTCTTGATTACGGGTAATGTTTCTGTCCTGGCCGCCTTCCAAAGTTCCCGGCATCATCTTTTTTTCTTTTTTAATTTCTAATTTTTTTTCTATCGTTTTGTCCCAGTTTTGCATTTCAAAGTTGAGGGTGAGTTTCGGTGTCTGTTTTCTGGACGTATCTCGCGTCACGAATCTTAATGCGGAGATTTAGCTGCATGGTAGCGTTCCGGCAGGCCGCTTGACGGCGTCATGTGGACGCTGTCTAGAATATGCAAGGATGCTTTCCACGGGCGTTTTCGCCGATTTCTTTGCTTGTCGAGGATGGTGCTGTTTTTGAACGCGATGGTGTGGCTCTGCTCAGCGTGCTCGGCTAATGCGATGCCCTGAATGTCCTTTTTAACATCGTACTAATTTCTACGTAGACGATCTGAGTTCCCCAAAATACGAGGCGGGGCAGCCACTACAAGAAATCCTGTAGATAAGCCTTTGCGTTTTTGTTTTGTTTTTTTCTTTAGGGGGACGATTTTTTGGAAGACAATGACCAATGGTCGAGACTGGTTTAATGTGTCACAGTGGTGCCTTACTTCCGCGGGACGCGAGCAAGTGTCTCGCTTGCTCCTTAAAGAAAACCAGAAGTTTTTTGTCCCAATATTATAATTCCAAAACCAGGTCGATGCCTACCGAATGGTTCATCTTTAGCCAAGGTGTGGAAGACAGAGATATTGTAGCTGATGATGTGATACAAGTATGAACAAGAGTTTGTATAAGTAAATAGGTGATAGAACTGGGTTCAAATGATGAATTAAAATCATAGTTAGTATATAAGCCCGATGTCACTAAGAAAATTAAACTCCGGCTCATCACCGAGTAAAGTGACTTCATGAAGTAGAGAAATGCTTTTAACTAAAATATTACCGTAGTCTAGTTGGTTCAATATGCATATAACATAAAGCGCAAAGGCACAGACAGTTAAGTTACGTTATTCAGGCGAGCGATAAAGAGGAAAAAAGTGAGGTGGCGCCAGTTGCGACCTCTGCATCTCCCTTCAGGAAAAAAGACACGAACTTGCCGTCTTCATAAATTAAGTCTCTCGGGCGTCTTGATGCGTCGACCGAAGCAAAAAAAATAAAAATAAAAAAAATCCTATTTTGATGTTGTGGGCAGGCTGGTGTCCGCGGCGAAGGCATCCCCTGGCGTTTGATGCTGCGTTAAGCACCGGGGATTCCGCCCGAGACCGCTGAGACCCAGTGGAGTGCTGTATTGGTTGCGGAGGCGTCGAAGTAGCAGGACAAGGCACTGGAGGCAAGGTAAATGCAGCTGAAGTGTCGGAGACCGGCGACCTAGCAGACCCCTCTGCAGGCCGAGATGATGTGAATGGAACCAGATGACGACGGTTCCGCTCAAGTATGCCTGTTGGCGTCTATACAACGTACGAGCGAGGTCGCCTTGCTGGGGCCAGGACATGCGCAGCTTCAGGAACATCATCGAGCCAAACACCTTCGCCCGGAGACAGCGGACAAAGTGGACGAGCGGCGTGGCGCCTGTTGTAGTCCTGCGCCTGTCGGCGTCGAGCAGACGAGTCTCGCTAGTGGAAGAGTGTCCTTGCAGGCGATTTAGGGATCAGAGCCTCCTAGAGCATCGGCACTGTGGTTTGCAGCCGTCTTCCCATCAAACGTTGCTCTGGGTTCCATCCACTTACTCTCGGGGTGTCGCGACAGACGAGAAGGGCCAGGTAGGTATCCTTCGTCTTGGCCAGCAGGTCGTGCAGTCTGGCCAGCATTTCACGTCGGAGCACAGTAGGAACCAGAATCCGGTTGTTGTAGAGCAGTAGCCCCTCGCAGACTGTGATGTTGCTCCTCGTGCTCGAAAAGCAGCGGAGATGGGCAGGAACTTGCAACGCTCGCCGCAGCCACCCACGCTCGCAGCGGCGAGCCAGATCCATGCAGGATCCGTATTCTTCCTGGTGATTGCGCAGTTGCTCAAGACCCGGAGCAGTAAGGTCTTGCCACCCCTTCACAATGTTGTTCACGAAGCGCTCTACATCAAGGGAGTCGACTTGCAAACCGGCAACCTGCGTATAGCTGGAGCCCGGGAGGGAGTATCGGCGGTGCGATAAGCTTCCCAGGGACTTGTTAAGGCGTCATAATAGGATTATGGCCGCGCCCAAGCGCACCCCAACCGAGCAAGATGGTGGCGCCCCGAGGCCGGACTTGCAAACGTGTACATGTATAGCACTGCCAATTCCAAGAACTTGTGCCGGGAGACGCGCTTTCGAATTCCCCAGAATAAAATGGTCAGATGTCCGTCTATTTGGTTCCGAACGCTTTTGTTCACGCACCCGCGTGAACGCGACGCCGATGCCAAACGATTTCGCCGTGACTTGTCGCTGCGACTGTGCTGTGGGTAAACCTAGGAGTGCTAAATTTTTTGTCTGGCAAACATAACATGCACGTGAAAAAAAAAAAACGCTCGCATGCTTAAAAAGTATTGGTCTGAGCAACACCGATTCAAGTTCGCAGCTGGCCATCCATAACATCAAAGCACAACAGCCAAGTCATTTGAACTCAATATATCAACTTTATTAGTCTCCTTTGGGCCCCGATGGAAAACACGTTCTCAGAGGGCACAGAAAAGAGCTTTCTTATTTTTTTTTTTATTAGAACATTGTTCAACAGAGTTCAACAACGAGATTGCTGCGAGAGCGTTTCGCTTTCATTTTTCTTCCAAAAAAGGTATGTACAGTAGTTATTTTACCGTTTTATTGTAAATTCACACAAGAGACTGTTCTTCCCTCGTCCCCATATTTACAAAGAGAGCATGCAGTGAGGAGTTTTGATTCCATTCTCTGGTTGGTTAGAAAAAAGTTAGTCTTGAGGACAAAGCTTAGATGTGCGCGTCTTGGCATCACGCTCGTCAAATGTTCACACATGCACGCACACGCACACTTGGTAACCGCGGAAAAAGCACGCACATGAGTCGAAGAGGTAACGAAAAAAAGAAAAACACGACTCCAGAGGTGGACATGTTGAAAAAGGAATCCTTCTTGACAGCTGGCACAAAAAGTACCAAAAAAGAGAAAAAAAAAAAGAAACTGACAGACAACGCAAGATATGCAATGCAGGGCAACACAACGTTTGCACTTTGTTTCACAATCCCTAGGAAATATTTTACAACCATGTTTATTCTGCCTTCATAGCCTAAGGCGAGCTCAGCCCACACCGCGAGGGCCTTGGTCGCAACGACACAGAGACAGCCCTTTGGGTCAAGTCCCCGCCCATAGTAAAAACAGCCGGTAGTTTGTACAAGCCACGAACAGATGTCTTAGATGCGCAATCGAAGCGTATAGGATCGGGAATGAGAATTAAAAAAGAAAAAGAAAGAAAATTATGGAAGCTAGTTTTGTCCACTCGTGAAAAACGCCTGGACAGGTCTGCCTGTTGGCTCAACGCTGGCGCGCAGAATTTCGGGGTACACCTGCATTCACTTGAACTATGGATGCTTTTCGTTGCAGCGAGCATGTAACAGTTCTAATCCAAGAGCAACTGGTGTTACCCTTATATACGTCGCAAGTTATCCAATTGAACCCGGCTATATATCAATTGATGCCTGCAGGGAGTTGCCAAGGTACCTGGCCTTATCGGTCTGCTCCCGCTTACTTTACACTCATCTCCCTCCAAGGTGCACCGGACGACTCGCACAAATCAAATACTGCCGCTACCCCAACGGAAGCCACTCGGGCCAATGCAGCAGCAGGATCTAGCCATGTGACCTCGTGTTCTGGCCACCGTTGCACCCGACCACAAGGTCACATGACACACTTGCTACCCTGGATTGGCCAGGATGGCTTATGGCATTGGCTGTGGTCCACCTTGGAAAGGAATTGAGTGCGGTGCCATCTGCTTAGAGGGGATCGACAAATCAGTCATTGTACCTGCAACTGCTTAGGCAAGTTTAGTTTCACGTGGTATTGCAGCGAGCACACACGAGCCAGCGTTGCAATTACTCCCTACAAGACGTGTGCTCTTGCAGACGTCACAAGGTTCCACGAACGTCCAGCGAACTTCTCTTAGACCGTACGCTCGTTTTAAGTTTCCCGAAGAGACTGCGTGCGTTCGTGATGCTGATAACTCGACACATGGCAGATCTGTTCAGGCATGGCATAGATTTCGAAGACGGCTCCGAGTGAACAAGGAACGAGGAGGCCGCCTCCGGGGCAGGAGAAATGGGAGGTCACGTTCGTAATGCACGACGACAGGCAACCCAGGGGAAAGAAAAATATGTTGCCCTCGACACCGCAGAGCAAAACATCTGAGCAAGAAGAGATGAAAGAAACAGGAGAGCGCAAGACGTGCGCGGGTCGTCACCGCCACGGCACAAACTGGCGTCCCGACACGCCGAAAGGGCAACCTCGCGGAGTTGCGAGACCTGCACCCATTCCGCGGCCGTCGTTCCAGCAACGCAGCAAGGCGTCGCTCGTCTTACGAACAGGGCTCTTGTCGAAACAAAGAGGTCACCATTTTTCTTTTCCTTCGCCTACCATTTGTTCTTGAGACGTCATGCGTTAACACATCTCCTCCTTTCCCGTTGGCGCGACCGCCTCACCGGGTCGGCGCACTCTGCCGCAGTCACTCCCCTCTCTGCAAGGAGCAATCTGGGTGGTCCAAACTAGCCGACGAACCGCCAAAGACGAGTGATCCAAACAAACAAAGTCACGGCTGTTATTGCAGTGTACTTAAGGCCACATCGACGTTACTTCGCAAACTAAAAATGGCCTGCTAATCAGAACAAATGTTTTGCAGCTTTCTCCCCAACCCCCCCACAATGCAGCCACTATACATACCGCTGGCAAACAGTTGCTATAATCAACGCTTGAAAAGCGCGGTCGCCGCTTTGTGCAACACGCACGCGACAATCGCGCAGTTTATTTTGTAGTTTTTTCGCAGCGAAACGACGTTTTGTGCCACGATCCTACCTCTGACATCACAACCATTGTCAGGGAGACGGTTTGGCTCCCCTTTTATTCGGCGCGTCATTGCGGGGGCTGCCTCGCCTCACTTTGCATCGAGCGCGGCACCAGATTCCAAGCTCCGGGAACTGTTCTCGCTAATTTCGGTCCTGTTGAAGCCACCGAACGAACAGCCCTCCGTTTCATATGCCGATCTTACGTCTTTTAGCGAAACCTTGCGTTCAACGTTGTGGAGACAGAGGCCTCGACAGTGCTCTGTTGTTCGGCGACTCCTTTGAACATTTCCCGGGAGCAAGCTCGAAAAGAACTCGGACACAGACATGTTTTTAGAATCACTTTGAAAAGAGAAAATTGAAAAGATCTGAAGATATGACTAAAAATAAATATCTAGAGGAAAAGATTCAACCATGTTCATTAGGGTTTTTAGGCAGCCATCTTGAGCAAATGTGTGGTTCAGAATCTCACTTTTCAAGTGCAAATGTAAAATAATAGAGTGGAATTGAACCCTGAACAGATTGTACTTTAAACTTCTTTTTCTGCAGAAGTTGAACTTAACCCTCCAGGAAAATGGCAAAAGAATGCTATCTAATGCTATCTGGAAATTGCAAAGGTCGTCTTTAAAACCCGCTAGGACAGGTAAGTGTTGTAGCTTTCAACTATGGCAAAGCCTTTGAAGTATAAAAAAAAAACATGTTTAATTTAGGAACTTCCATGTGGACGCTACAGTTTACACTTTGAATCACACTCTACATGTTTTCAAAGTCGTAAAGAAGGCCACTGAATTTATTTATAAAATCTGAGTCGCTATTATATAGCAACCGTTCTGCCCGGCCTGGCATGCCATCCAGGGTAATATTCTTTTTGTGCAAATAAATATTATTATTATTATTTACTGCCATCGTTTGTTTCACAAAAGAATGAAAGAAAAAATCAAATTTATTTCAAAATGGTTGTTTAAATTTTTGTGTCATCGCAAAGTACAATCACTCCATCATAAAATCAATTTTTTTTTTCGTTTTGTTTTTTTGTGTTCAAGTTTTGTTTGGTCCTGTTCTCATTACTGCAATGGGATCCCGCTTTTCTGCAGACAGCCCCTGCAAGACGCGCCCCTCCTCCACTGCACTGGTTCTGCGCACGGACTGTAACCGACGCGACTCGAAGACTCCCTAGGGGTGTGAGGGGCGCCGGAAGAGAAAATCCTCGACGTGGAACCGCTCGCAGACAACGGAGATTGCGGGCAGTCGTAGCGAAGTTAATCGGTTTTTGGTGAAAACCTTTTGAGAAAACTGTCCTCGTACTTTCCTCTCCAAGCACGTGGACATCCAATTATAAATCTCTACGAGGAGAGCCGGCCAACATCTCCCTACGAAACAGACTATCCTCTGCTTACGACGTTGTGTTTACGGAAAGCAATCTGTTCCGAAATTGCGAGCGCGTTAAACGTTACGTTCCGAATTTGGACATGGGGAGGCAGTTTTGGGGCATGATTGAGATATCTTCACTCGCTGCATCCTAACTGTAATCATTGCCTCTCCTCATAAAAAAAAAAGAACAACAAATGCATGGACATTTAAAAAAAAAAGAGATCTGACTCTTAACCTGCAAATATGGTAGCCTGTAAATATGGTAGCCTGCAATTTCGGCACGAGGAACATACTAACTTGCTGGTATCGTGCCCAAGTATTAAATGCTAGGGTCTTTTCGAACCTGCGCCGACTTACACTCGAGTAAACGCTACACCTCAATAGAGACTCAAGCCGGCTGTGGTGCACTGTCTGGAGAGCGACGAAAGCAGCGCGAAAACAAAGGCGCCCACCAGGAAGAGTGACCACGCACAACACGGTCTTAGCAAAGGTTAATGGTTGCCCCAGACTAGGCACTTTGCAGTTGTATATATAGGAATCCTGCCTCGCAAACTTTTCTCAAAACGAACGTTAATTTTGTCGCGTGCCCGTCTTTTCGGCGACTGCGAGCGCGGCGTCCGTTCTCTGCGGGCGGTTCGAAATCACGGGAGCCCCTCCCACGGCCACCGATCGCGTGAGCCCCTCGGGGTCCTAGTTGCGGGGGATGTTTTCGTCGTTGCGCAGCTCCGACTTGAGCTTGACAAACTCCCGGGCGACCTCGTCGTTGGTGCGCTGCGAGAGGATCCGCAGGATGGTCCACCCGGTCTCGTCCATGTGGATGCGCCTGCCCAGGGGCAGCCAGCAGGCGCAGCTGCCCTGGTCGGCAATGTCGCGCAGCTGCATCACGGCCACGCCCACCAGACGGTCGTCGCGGGCAAAGCAGTAGTCCTTGACGCAGACGTGCAGCTCGAACGACGACGGTTCCTCCTCATTCCCAATGATGCTGCGTGGGGACAAAGACGGGTGTCACGCCAACCGTCCTGATTTGCAGTTCTCTAAAACTTACTAAATAGAAAATCCACAAATCGTCACAATCCGCAGTTTCCTCGAATTACTCCAAAACTTCAGCTTTGACCTAAATCGCAAAATATTGAGCCTGTGAAATATGAGTCGTTTACAGTAGTGGCTTTGATAGAATATTCTCTAATCGAATATCAAATAGTTTCTTAGTCTTTTGCTACTGTGCACCATGCTACTATATGAACTGTGGCTTGTAAACGACAAATTTGTCGCAGTTATCCCAATCGAGGGGATGTATAAATATGCGTGTCATATACACATAATATTTCTTTTATTTCAAATTTGACGAAAATAAAAACAAAACAAGCGTAAGTGACGACGCGGGCTGTTGTGACGTTGCTGCCAAATATTTGCTCTTACATGATCGCGGCGGGTTTGTCGTGTTGAGTGCGCTTCTCACCGAACACCTGCACACTGGGTGGAGTGATACCTGCAGAGCTTGCAGTGCACCGGTGCCCGCAGTGAGAAGCGCACTCAAAAAGGCTAACCCGCCGCGATCGACCCTTTGAAAAGTATGAATATCGCGGTTCACCTCAAAGCGAATATCGAATAGCATATTATTCTAAACTACTATTTGAAAATCTGAATATTCGTGCAGCACTAACAAGCACTATATTTTAGTGCCTATCTTGGTGTCCAAGACCACATTCAATCGCAATAAAATCATACTACCACTAGGGTGGAATGCGTGCATCGGCCATCGAAGTTACTTAGCTTTTACCGTAGCATTTCACTTATGCTTAATAAAGAATAGAGACAACTGAAAATGGCACATTTGTGCTAACTGCATCACACCCTTGCCTTGACAGCACACTTGCCATGAACATGTAGAACAATTATTATTTTAAAGGCGCAGCACACAAATGAAACATTGCGAGCTATATTTCAGATTTTACTTAAAATTCACATGCTAATGAAGTGTACATAAGTTGTAGATCGTCCTCGAAACGGTATAATTCTTAACAAAAGAAACAATAAGCGAGCCACATGACCGTTAACTAAACCCCATGCCATTTTGCCAACTGGGCCAGCCCACTATCAGCCTTGCACAAATTGTTGAACTTATAGTTAAAAGCTAGAAGTCAGACCTTGCCGATCTGAAGCGTTGGCAGACTCACCACATTATTACCTATACAGTCAAACCCGACTATATCGAACCCTGTTACATTGAATTATCACCTGTATCGAACAATTTTTGTACAGAGTAATGTTACAATAATAATATAGAGCAAAAACTACGGTTACATTGAACACAAGTAGCAGCCGCCACCGATATATCGAACTGCTAAAGTGATACACTTCATACCTCCAATAAAAATTTTGAACAATACCATATCTACAAAATTTGATATTAGATGTGCCCATAGCAAAATGAAAAAAAAAAAAAAAAAAAAAAAAAAACTAAATGCACATAAAAAAAATAAACAACCTTTTCTTTTGAATTATTTGCTATATCGAACTGGTAGACATTTTTTTGAGAGATCGATATAAACGGGTCTGACTGTAATCACTGGTGCTACGATGGTCAGTCACGAAGCCAAGATGCAATTAATGGGGCCCTCATCATCTTTGGAGAGCCATTTTAAGAAAAAACTTTTCCAACTAAGTTTACAATTATAGAGAGGTGATCAAAATCAGTATAAACTTACACACTGTGCCACAACCATAACACTTTCATTTTTGGCATTTCCAAAAAAGAAATGTAAATCATTTTAAAACGTGTAAAATATGTATGAAGCATGCATGCAGGAGCAGACTTACAAGTGGAAGGTCTCGTTGTACTTTGGGGACCAGTTGTTGTTCTTGGACTTGGTGGCGTGCTTTCGGCGCTTGTCGCTCAAGTGAGGACCAATCAGGTTCACTTCCACGAACGGCCGGAACATGGATGTGTTGGGCCACTTGATGTCATTGGCCGCCACCACTGAGCACGTGCAAGAAGTGCGAGTTAATCCGGTTGCAGGCACTCTTCAAAAGTGCCATTGTGCAGACCTCAAAAATTTTTTGCAGAAAAAATTAAAACAATCAGTGGGAGAGGAGGAAATGTGGGAGTACACCCTTTCCCAAATGCCACACGCTAGCACACCTAATGCACACACTCCGTTGAGTCCTCCGAACGTCGCTGTTAAGCCCGCTGTAAATCATCCTGTCCCTAGCAGTTCATATGCAAAGGACGTTTTTGCTCCCCCAATGACGCATGTAAAGAGAAAGGGAAACAATTTCCAGCCTTGCCGAAAAGCAGGAACAGGCAGAAGAAATGAACTACAAAATGCCACAAAGCCCTTTGATTTAAGAAAAAATTTATGATTTATTTGACATGTCAGCAATAAACACCTTTTATAAAAACGATCCCGCAGGAAAATATTCTTTTAAACTACCAAACCTAAAAGTTGCCTAAGATATATGCAGTGATGGGATTGGCCTTAGCCATTTGGGAGCACCTTTCGGAGCAGCCAGAACAGCGTTTTGGAGCAGCAAATATGGCCTTTGGAGTAACCGAAACAGTGTTTTAGAGCAGCAAAAGTGGCTTTTCCAGCAGATATTCTTAGAAAAACAAAAATATTTGTTTTAAGGGCTCTACAAACGAATGTACTTTGTGTGTTCTGATGTGACGTGTTGTGACGGAACTCGCTGCCAGTGTTTTTACTGCTGAGACATCCCACAAGCGTACATACAGTGCTGTAGGCGTTGCCGAGCAATTCCGAAAAATTGCTTGCTAGCGTTTTACTGATTCCCGACGTGCCAGATTTTCATCAAAGGTAGTAAGCAAACGTACAACAATGGATTGGAAGCATCCCGGCTGGTGCCTCTGTCGTGCAATCATGGTCGCATGCACGTGAGGGCAACTTCGGCAGGCTTCCAGTTGCGCGTGCTTCGTCGCGCGAGCGGAGGCAACGGCTATTTGATCAAAACCGAAACCATGCCACTCTGCTTCGTTACCAACTGATTCCCAAAATTGTATGCAAAATGTAACTTTCAAGCATACGACAAAAAAAAAAAAATGTTCAGCGGCATGTGTTTTCCAGGTCGGCAAACAAGGTACAAGCTAAAGACACATAAAAAAAGAACCTGAGCGCACTGATGCGAGGCATCGCGAGCCAGGGTCAAAACGTCAGTGGAGCGCTTTGGCAACGACTGAACTCGAGACAAATGAGCGCGCTGTGCGAGTTCAGCATGAAGACATTGCCTTCTTTGCTTTAGCTCACTTCTCTTCACCAACTTTCTTCTGCGGCAGATTTTTCATGTACTGGGGTCCCTCTCGAAAAAAAGCCCACCGAGAGAAACCTGCGTAATCAATGCTTGGACATAACAGTCTGAGTTAAAGAGGGATTTTTGTAGTAACGTATGATTTACACAAGAACAGGAATTTTGATGCACATGTGGCGGTACTTAGTTTCAATTTAGAAAGAGCCGTATCTGCAGCGACGTGGGGACGGCAACACCCGACGTCACGCGACCACGGTGACTGGAAGGCGGGGAACAAATAGTTTTCCCACGGCCATTGCTTTCAGGAGCGAGTGCTTCAGCTCACAAAATAACTCCCGCCACGCAAAAACACATGCTTTTGTATCGCAGCATGACGGCATAACTGGTACCCGACACGCTAGCGTCGGAGCGTCTGCACACCCCCGCGTTTATCGTTGAAAATATTTCAAGGAAAGACGCAAGACGAGACCCATGAGACGATGAAAGCGCGAAACGCGAAGCAGCGGGAAAACCATGCAAGACTGAACGGACGATTGATGCAGGTTACCAGGCACAAAGCCAGGGGGAGTGGGGGGGGGGGGGGGGGGGGGGAAGGGGGGGGGGGGGGGGGGCTGGATCCCTAAAAATCTTTAATTTTGGTCGAACAGGATGTTTGGACTGTTGTACCATTTTGGTCCAACAGTCCAAACAGGACAAGCGGCGCTTGTCCTGTTTGCACTTTCTTTAGTCCCCGTTTACTGTGCACTGTTGACCTTTTTGTCAAAAATCGCCTATTTTGCTGGAATCTCCTCTACCCCCCCTCCCTCATACAGCATTTTGTCATGGGCGGGCGCCCCCGAATCAAAATCCTGGCTACGCGCCTGCAGGGTACTTTGTGTGGGGCGGCCGCCTGCGCCACATAACACACGCATGCTCGATTACGGTACTCAGTTTAGTTTCGGTTTCGAAAGGCGACCGAAATTGTTTTTTTGGCGCAGGCTCGGCGCAGATTACCCATATTTTGACAAAATGTAGCAGGATGTAGCAGGGTTAGCCACTTGGAGCAGTTTGGCACAATTGGCACAGCAATCACATCACTGTATATGTGGATATAGAAATACTTCCTCACAACAGAAAGTGATATCAATGCAATGTAGTTCGCCAACGATTTGTATACAAAATACTTGTCACAACCATAGTCGGTGACAGGTTAAGAATTCAGGGGAGCTCTTCCCACCAGTATCCGCCTTGGAAGTGCAAACACTGGAGAGGAAAGGGGGCAGTTTCTGCCACATCTGCTAATCCGCTGCCATTAACATTTCGAAAAGAAGAAAAGCTCATTTCCAAAGTGGGATGGTGCACGTGCGCCTTGTGCATTCAAAAAGAAAGAGAAACTTCATGAATGTTGATATCTACACTGCAGTAAAATGTTCAAAATTAAACTGGCATGCATGAGTATATCTTAAAGGGGTACTTCAGAGAAATTTGAAATATTCCCGTCGTGTTCAAAAATAGGTTCAATATGATCCACAATATCCGTAAAAGACAATCGCACGTTTCTATTTTGAGCCTGGTGGCTGTATTTTTCGTTATAAACGGCACACTCTGGCAAGCGCTAGAAGAAGGCCGAGCGGAGACCACGTGACATCCAACGCAATCGTGACGTGGGTCGTCTCAGTACGAGCAAAGCTACGGCGAGGCCCACGTCGAGAGGATGGCCTAGTCGTTCCAGCCACCGAAGCGGCTGCTTTTGTATGAATTTTGAGTGACGGGTTAATCTTCTATAATCTTGTAGGGGGACAATAGCAACTTCTGCGACAGACAAAAGGCATTCCCGGGAGGAGGGGAGTTCCTCGTTCTCCTCTTCTCTCGTCGTAGCTGGAGGCGAGACAACCTCCGTCACTAGCTGCCAAGGTTTCTAGACGGGCATTACAAGCGAGGCGTTAGCGACATCCACCAGGTGCTCCTTACTAATCCTTTAATTCGTTCTAAAATTCCTTTTCGTGACTTTTTTAAGAAGATATTGGTATGTTCGATGTGATGCTGCTCCTTTGAACACATATAGACCAAAAAATGAGTGCCGAAATTTTGTTGTAGTATCCCTTTAAGCAGAGATGTTCTGACAACCTGTGTTATAGCTCTGTCAGACGGGCACCTAAAAGGACCTCTACGCCAAAGGCCTTTAGGATTTTCAAATGACCTTCAAGTTCTGCCGTGCCAGACAGCGCAAGCAAATGTCATTTAGACAATGTTTACAGCGATTGAAGTCTCGTAGCTCGGTTCAAACGCAAAAATCATGTTCACGCCAGAAAAATATTATTTTGGCAATATAAATATAATTTTTTAAAGTTTTTCTGAAGCAAACAAAATATTCAAAAAAAGAAAATATGACGAGTTCAGTTGAGTTATTATAACAAAGTCCACTTTAAGGGGGAACACTACCCAAAAAAAGTGAATGTTTGAACTACTTGTCTGATTTAAATGACATTTACAGGGCTTGTTTCTTTTGATTTTGAGAACATTTGTGCCAAATTTTGTTAACCTGGGTGAAGTACAAAAAATTGCAAATGTTCAAAGATGAAAGTGGGCGTGTCTGCTTAGGAAAACTATCATTTTAAAATTACTTATCAATTTGTTGTTTTCATATGTTACATTGCTTTAGGACAGTTCAGAACAGATAGCTATGGAGCTATATTTCTATATTATACCATGTTTCATGACAAAAAAGCCACATAAACACAAATATTGTTTTTTAGATTTCCATCCTTTGCCCAAAATTTGTTTTTGAGCATAAAAAAATGGCAAAAATAAAAATACAAGGTCATACCTATCTTCCCCTTAATATTTCACCGTAGAAAAACTCATAAAAATGAATCCAAGTTGTGTAATAACAAAATGATAGTTTTCCTAAAGTGATATTTATGCCAGAAAAAGGAATGGAGAAAAATGCATTCAAAGTGCTCCAACCTGAACCTTTTCTTTAGCACCGCTAAACCGAAAATAATTTATCAAAAATTAAGTATGCAGTGTACACGAATGAAACCTTCTGGGAATACTCTCTATATTTAGTTCGACGTGAGCGCGTTGGTGAAGTTAAATAAGAACAGAAAGAATAAACATAGGGACGGACAGAACAACACCTCTTTCGACTTTCAACACAACACGAAAGAGGTGTTGTTCTGTCCGTCCCTATGTTTATTCTTTCTGTTTTTATTTAACTCTCTATATGCTGGTGGATGTAATTATGACATTTTTCAAAATCAACTTTTTTTGCAGAAATTGTTTTTTTCTGGAAGGTGTCCCCCCCTAAGCGCAAGCAAATCGTTTTTTTTGGCAATTATCGGCAGCCCTGAGCGTCTCCCGCTCCTTTTCGTGCTTCTGCTACACTTTGCCCTGTTCGGTTCATCGTCGTGCTCGCGCTTGAGTTTCATCGCACGCGTCTATGTTTGTTCCCTCGATGAATATTCCTCCCAATGTTAATCCGGCTCCGATGGACCCTGCGTCTGGTGTCGCGTTCCTGATGTGCCTGCATGCCCACTATGAAGGTGCTTTGGCATCAATGAATGGTTTTTTGGCATCGATCCCGCATGCTTTGCTGACGATCAGCACCGACGTTCAATCTGCCCAACAAGAGGCTGATTGCCTCGAGGAAGGGCTCCTCGCAAAGTCATGTCAGCACCCAGGTCGCCTCGACACTCTAATGGAAGCGCAGTGACCCCTTCTTATGCCTGCGTCAGACGGCGTTCTAATGATCCTTTCACTAAGCTCCTTTAAAAAATCGGCCAATCTGCTCACGATGTTGAGTGCACACGTGGCCTACGGCGTGCGCTAGTTTGCCGGTTTTATAAAGGAGCTTAGTGAAAAGGATCTTTAGAACGCCGTCTGACACGGGTATTACTTGTGGACACTCCTTTGTTGTTCGACATATCACACGAAGTGAGAGCGAGATAAAGATTTATATATGTACAAAAAATACTAAATATATACAGTACAGTTAGTAATACACTATTAAAAGATGATAAAATATAAAGTAGAGAAATAAAAGCTCGGTAACTATAGTTATACGGAAAATCGAGAGAAGGAAAACCGAAGTCCCGAAGCGGACGATGTGAGCACGCGACGACGAGGCCTACTAGATAGCTGGGGCCGCGAGTACAGAAAACTCTTAGTAGAGCGAGGTCTGTACAAGATATATGTGAAACACACTCTTTTTTTAATTATAAAAATAAAAAAAACATTGATTTTAGGTACAAGTACAATCTTTTCTTTCAATTCGCGTCTTCAGTGTGGACTGCTGCTGACGAGAGTATGCCTTTAGCAGCAGTTAATGAGTTGTGGGAACTCAGGTTCATGAAAACGACCTCTACGCTAAATGCCATTTGAGTTGCCGTGCGCCATTGCTTAAATGACATTTACACTAAAGGTCCTTTAGCGTAAAGGTCATTTAAGATGCCTGTCTGACAGGGGTATTAGTCGTACCTAATTGAAGAAAAGATATTTGCATATAGCGACTGTATTTTTTAATTCCCTCGATTATAGGCACAGCTGGGCATGTCTACAGGTCTAATTTTATATCAAATGCGTCATTTACTTGCCGCCTTGAAGCACGCAATGACCTTTCGGAGGCCACGGTCCATAAATATACTTCGATTAAAACTGAGTTATCTGTGAAACGAAAAAATGCAAGGTTGGCGACGACCTTCGCAAGCTCAGCTGGGTTTTCGTTTCAGCCTGTTCAGTAGTGAAAGGCTTAGAAAAACTATTCAATATTCGATTCTAAAATATTCGGCCAATACCACTATTCGATTTGAATTTGCTTCAAACAAACTCCAAATCCACTCTTCACTAGCGCCTAGAACCGACAGTTGGAGATGCTCACCTTTCACGGTGATCTTGTGCTCCCCGGTGCCGGGGTGTGTGAACAGGTCCACTTGAACTGAAACCTCCCCAACGCTGCCTTCGTCTGCACCCGGCTGATCTGGAGAGTGAAGAATCAAAGAGAGGGCAGACACCACGAGAGAGTGAGCTTCATGTCAACAACTTACATTGCAAAAATCAGTCCACTTCCAGCTGGATTATGGAACTGGAAATGAGGCGGTCCAACTGGATTCCAGCTGGGTCCAGCTGGATTCCAGCTGGGTCCAGCTGGAATCCAGCTGGGTCCGGCTGGATTTCAGCTGGGTCCAGCTAGATTTCAGCTGGATCTAGCTGGGTCGAGCTGGGTCCAGCTGGAATCCAGCTAGATTTCAGCTGGGTCCAGCTGGATTTCAGCCGGATCTAGCTGAGTCAAGCTGGGTCCAGCTGGAATCCAGCTGGACCACCTTATTTCCACTTCCATAATCCAGCCGGAAGTGGACCGATTTTCGCCTGGAATAGCATCACCGTGAGGGGCCAATAAATAACCAAAAATGCTCTCAAAGTGGCATAAAGATAGAGAGTTGAAAATAGTAAGAAAGGGCGAAGATAAACGCAGAAGAACAAATCATTTACCATTGGATGGTCAAGTCTTTTTTTCCCCAAAAGCTTAGCCCCACACTCGAAACATTCGGGCTATTGCCGTCACTCAGCCACTGTCGACTGCGCTTCGTAGATACAGTCGAATCTCGTTTATTCAAACTTGAAAGGGACCGAGAATTCGTTTGAATAAAGCAAAGCTTGAATTACTGGGAGTTTCCTCCCATGGAGACACACGAGACGGGACCTTCGTTCTCTGTGTCTGTTCCTTCTACTGAAAGTTCTTCCGATTTCTTCCACCGCAGTCTCAGGTGTAATACGACATGATTAGCTACCACCAACTCGCCTGCACTCTCACCGTCTTTTCACCTGCATGTTCGTTTGAATTATCTGCAAGTTTGAATTAACGAGATTCGACTGAAGCCCATCTTCCAACATTGAGCCGGTTACATGCCAAATGAAGCGTCTGCAATAGCTGGCGTGATAATTACTGGTGCTTTACATTGCCAGCTGCACATAGACAATATCCCAATATCAGGACAAAAATGACTTGATGCAAAACTAAGCATCTGAAACAATATACCCAAAATGTCTGTTGCCGAGGCCTGCCTGGTGCTGGCTCCGCGTCAGTAACTGGCCTATTTCCAAAGTGAAGTCACTTAAGTTTCTGCAAATGTCAACATGATGACAACACATCGACGTGAAGCCGGTGGCGCGGCGGCAATTGTCCAATTTCTGATGTGAAAACAGCTTCATGTCAACGTCTAAATAAGAAGGCCATACTGCTAGATTTTCTATGTTTCTAGATTCGACATGAGCACTGTGTCGGTGCTTGGAGTACCCTGAGGGTACTCTGGGGAACCCCTGAAGGTCCTCTGAAGAGCCCGCAAGGGTACTCTACAGGACTCCTGAGTGTACTCTGGGGCACCCCTGAGTGTACTCTGGGGAGACCCTGAGGGTGCTGTGGGGAACCCCTGAGGGAACTGTGGGGAGACTGAGGGTAACTTGGGGAACCCCTGAGGGTACTCTAGGGAACTCCTCCGGGTACCCGGCGGCACTTCTGAGTGTACTCTGGAGAACCCCTGAGGGGACTCTGGGGAACACTTGAGGGTACTTTGGAGAGTCCGTAAGGGTACTCTGGGAAGCCCCTGAGGGTATTATGGGGAGCTTCTGAGGGTACAAGGGTCTGACCTTAAGGGTACTCTGGGGAACCCCTGAGAGTATTCTGGGGAGCCCCTTATGGTACAATAAACCTTTTCTGTGCACTCTTGTCCCCAGCCACCTAATAGGAATATCCGGTATGGGCGACAAAAAAATAATCCAACGTTTCAACCTGCAAATAGTAAAAAAATAAAGGGGAGGCAAAACGAGAAAGTGTGACGGTTACGCTTATATCCTAAATGCCTTCTATTGGCGTGGCAAAGGCGAAACAATGTTTTCGCCCATACTGGAAGTGACGTCAATTCAAGATGGCGGCGCACTTGCAGAAAAGGTCTATAGGGAACTCCAGGGGGTACTCTGGGGCACCCCCTGAGTGAACTCTGGGAAGCCTCTGAGGGTACCCTGGGAAGCCCCTGAGGGCATTCTGGGGTACCCCAGCGGGTACTATAAGGAGACACCAATAGTACTCTGGGGAACCCTTGAAGGTACTCTGGGGAGCCCCTGAGGGTACTCTAGGAAACTCCTGAGGGTACTTGGGGCACCCATGAGTATACTCTTGGGAACCCCTGAGGGTACTCTTTGGGAATTCCTGAGGGTGCTCTGGGAAGACTCCTAAGCGTACTCTGGGACACCTTTGAGCGTACTCTGGGGAGCCCCTGAGGGTACTCTGGCAGAGCCATATATTGAGAGTTTGATCAATAAAAGCAGCTGGCGGGAGCAGTCAAAGTGGCATATCGCCACCGCCAGCGCCACATATCCTCCACGATAATCCTGCGAAGTGAAATAAAGCCGAAATGACCTTGAAAGAGCCGTACACTTCGGCGCAGGTATTTTTTGTTTCTAGATGAGGCTGAAAGTACATGAATGAATAATAGTAAGAGATTGGTGGAAATAGGGATCATCAAGGTGCTGAGTGTGCTTACTCAGCCACAAAAGATGACATTGACAAGAAAAGCTTTCTGAAACATGAGACAAAACTGCAAACATGGGGTGCATGTTCTGGGTTAGGGTCAAAATCCCCACGAAGTCGTGACCACAGTTTTAAACGTCCACTCGGTCGTTGCCGTGGCTGCGACTGCCATCAAAAGGGAGATAAGTGCATTCTGCATGTCACCCTGATGTCAACGTTGTGTGCGTTGCCCTTTCAGTTACAATGATTAAAAATCTTCAACCCTAGTGTGCTGAAATGAAATACTTGAATACATCCTTACCTAGATATCGTGATTGGAGTGTATATGTTTAGGGAAATATTTGTGGCTAGTGGCTGGTCACAAGAGCTGCAATCATCGCGCTTAAGGTCATTGAAACAATTTCGGCTAATGACATGCCCTTATTTTTGCCCTATTCGTGCCAACTATTGAACAAACTCCCTACATATACGGCTCTGCTCTGGGGAGTCCCTGAAGGTACTCTGGGGAACCCTTGAGAGTACTATGGGAGTCCCCTGAGGGTATTCTAGGGAACTCCTGAAGGAACACTGGGGCTCCCGAGTGTACTCTGGAAAGCTCTGAGAGTATGCTGAGGGTACTCTGGGGAACCCCTGAGGGTATTCTGGAGAGCCCCTGAGTGTACTGTAGGGAGACCCCGAGGATACTCTGGGGAGCGTTGAGGGGGATCTAAGGAACTCCTGAGGGTACTCTGGGGCACCCCTGGGTGTACTTTGGGGAGCCCCTGAGGATACTTTGGGGAACCCTTGAGGGTACTCTAGGGAACTCCTGAAGGTACTCTGGGGAACTCCTGAGGGTACTCTGGGGAGCCTCTGAAGGCACTTTGGGGAACCCAGGAGGATACTCTGGAGAGCCAGCCCCTGAGGGTACAGTGGGAAAGCCCCGGAATTCCTTGGAACCCAGTCTGAGAACCCATGACGAAGCAAGCCCAGGACTATGAACCAGTGGCGTAGCCAGGGGGGGGGTGTTCCATTATCTCCTGCCCTAGCTCTTCACCTTGTTTGGTTTGGCTGGTGACAAAAGTCTTGATGAGAGTGTCCGTGGTCTGTGTGTAAAGGGACAGAGCATAGCGCAGGCTCTGCAGTTCAGGGCTCTTATCCAAGAAGGTCTTCTTGAGGCCGTTGCCACCCGCGTGGAAGTACTGCTTGATCGTGTCCAGGGCTACGTCCAACACAGCACATTGCTTTGGCGTCAGGTTCTTCTCCACCTCCTGCAAGGGTAAGCCCACTGTGACCACAGTTGCAGAGCCACACGACCAACATCTCTTGCCAAGGACGCTCATCTGACAAACTGCAAAATTTCGATGGTCGCCGATTTGCCTCACAATTTGGTTAACACATAGGTAGACACAGGTGAAACGGTGACCCAAATTATAGGCCGAACTAATTTTTTTGACAAGTTACTGAATTTTAAGTTTTGGTATTCACTCCCTTTTTTTCAAGCTGAAAGGCTCTACTGGCAACAGTAAAAATGTGACAACAGCAGCTGTAATTTGGGTAGCACAGCTTGTCGAGAAAGACCCACCTCGTAGATAAAAAGGCAATAATGTTTTACATCATTTCGTTACCTTCCGGAAGCCAGCACGGAGCAGAGATTGGACATGGGTTCTGCATTAGCATTGGCTAAGACTCATGTTCAATCAGTGGGAACACAAGTCCCAGCACAATGTTGATGCAGCCCTCATGTTCAATCTGTGCTTCTTACTGATCTCCAGTAAGTGACTCAGAAATTCAAGCACTACAGATTTATTTTCTAGGAGGTGTTTCAGAAAGTGGGTCAGAAAGAGAGGGGAAAAAAAAGGGGGGGAGAAGGGTCCAGATTCACCCCTCACCATAACGCCAAGCGTAGGCAGCTTGTTGGCAGCCACATGATTTCGGAAGAGCCGTGACACGTCTTCGATTTTGGCATTGGGCAAGTTAGGGAGGATCATCTGTGGCATAGAGAGAGGGAGAGAGATAGGAAGAAAGAGAGAAGATGGAGTAAGACTCAGAGGATGGAGAGGTGGTGAAGCATTGAGGTGAGACCAGTGAGAACCAAAGGGCAGTTCTAGGAGGCACTGCAGATCAGCGGAACAAGGAGATGCTATCTAAGGGTGGTATGAAAAGAATGCCAGCGAATTTTGTTTCTCACGAAGTGCAGCATATTTCCTCATCAGATTAACATAAATTATTGCTGTGTTCTTCAGAAAATATTATTTATTTATCAATAGAGCCTTTAATATTTGTTGTTTCTTTGCCATTTTAATCCATTTATTTATTTATCCTCCTCATTGGAGGGTTTTTGTAGGGTGGTACAAAACACAGGTGCCTAACCATAATACATAGTTAAACAGAGGGTAACAATAAGTATGAAACATAAAGAGAGTGAAAGAGAATGCTATTTTCACATCAATAGCACTTCAACATTATTCATGAACTGTGTTAGCGAGCTGGCGTGGACAACGTGTTTGGGCAAGCTGTTCCATCCCTCAGGGGTGGAAGCAAGCTTCAGCCTTTTGGAGCAGGTCTGGGAGCAGCAAAGATGCCCCTTTGAAGCAGCTTTGGAGCAGTAAAAGTTCAGCTTTGGAGCAGTAAAAGTTCAGCTTTGGAGCTGCTCAGAAGCAACAAAAATCGAGTTTCGTAGCAGTATAAGCATATCTTGGAGCTGGTAACCCGATTCAAACTCGGTGCTATAAGCACAGATGTGTTTTTCGAAATACAAAAATAAATATAAATAGAAAAGCATCGCCATGTGACGTTCCAGAACTATTTCCAAACATGACCTTTCCTTAAATATATTCCAGCCCATGGCATAAAAAGTATTTGAATGGCTGCCATTGAGAACTGTCCTGGTGGTAACGGGTTGGTTTCTCTGATGGATTTACAATAGTAGGCATATGCAACTAAAGAAAAACAACTTAAGCCTTATGAAGACAAAACATTTTCACAATTTAACAACCTAAATCGCACGTTTCATAAGTTAAAAACAAAACCCTTTCAAGCTGCAATAGTATGGTATGGAATAAAGTCCAATACTGACTACAGTTCATTATAAAGAAATACAAATCTCTGAAGTCCCTGTTTAGCAACCAAAGTATTCCAATACTCAACAGAATACAAATCAAAAGTATTCCAATGCTCAATAGAGTACAAATTTACTCTATCTGATAAAAGTACAAATGCAAAATATTGAAAACTTCATGATACTACCTATATCATTCCTGCTCATACATACACACTTAATTAACCCTTACTAAAACAGGTATCACTGACTAAAAAGAAACAAGAAAGCTTGTCTAGGAGTTTAAAAAAAAATTGACTTACAAAACTAGCAAGTAAGACCATAAAATGGAAGGTTTTCCTTAAGTCAATGCGGAGCGCAAGTTTGCCTGCATCTTGCACAGGGGTTGCGTGACGTCAAAACGGCGAACTCTTATTGGCCGATTAAAAAAATAAGTGGGTATACCTCAAGGCATTTAGCATTGAGGTCTACTCACTACCCTTTCAATCAAAACCAATCACAGCTCGGCGTCGTTCTGAAGTCACCGCATCTCCTGTGCAAGAGGCAGACGACTTGCCCACTGCATTGCTTGGATGTGTTCTAGCACAACGGTTCAGAATTTGCTTCGCTCAGCAGGTCCATTCCCACTCTTCTCCATGTCCTCCCGCCGGCTTGCTGTTTGGGTGCCAGCAGGTGCATTCGCCACGTACACGAAACTCTACAGATGATTGAGGCAACCAAGTATCGCTTTTATATCTTACGTTTACGACACGAATGAGGAACGCGGAAGCAGCCTCAGCAAAAGCAATCGCCCAAAACACGCATAAATAAATATATATTATACCCAATGTTTAATTTTGTAGAGTAGTTATTTCTTTCCCCAGAAATTAGATGATAGGTGAACAAAAGCCAGCAAGATCTTATGTACATTTATATACAATGAGGTCCTGAAAGAATGCCCACCCAAAATTAAAAGTGAAATGGTGTGTGTGTCTATGTGTGTGTGTGCGTGTGTGTGTGTCGGGGGGGGGGCACTACAAGCTACGTGAAACGGGAACTCTTCAACTTCAAAGTTTCCTAACTTTTTCCTCACCACAACCTTGGGTTTTTAACACCACGATTAATTATAGCCAGCTCGCCTACGCACTTACTGTCTTTTCGTTACTGATACATATTGCAGACACGGCGAACTCGCGTCTGCAATAAATATGTGGGAATTTGCTATGAACTCCCCAGTCAACGGGTACGGCAGCAGAATGCGGACGCAGCGCATTCGCGCTTCACACTGCAATATAGACGCGAGAACCCGGCCCCCTCAAACAAACTCGGGTGTCACAAAAACCAATATTGCGTGCAAAAAAAAAAATGGCAACGAATTTTGAATTTGCGTGTCATGTCACCCCGCATTGTACGGATGCTGCAGATTCGCGTGTCACCGTGCGATAAGCACGAGAAAGCCCGCCGCGAGCGCGCTTGTCGCGTACCGATACCGCAAATAACGCAATGAATGCAAAAAAACAAAAAACAAACGAGATGTGTGATTATTTGAGGGTGGGCGTCTGTACGAGACGTTACGGCGATTTAATGCGCGTGTGTGGTATTTCGAATACACTCAATCATGCTCAGTGCCACTGCGCAAAAAAAAAAAAAAAAAGAAGATGAACATGATGAGAAACAGTTTCAGAAAAACAGGGACGACGAACGGGTAAACAATACGACAGGACAACGGCTGACTCGCAACTGAAGTCAATGACGAAACGATGCATCGAAGCATCGTTTTGCCGTTTGTCAGAGTTCTAATGAGTACTCTGACAAAGCAACTTGCGCTTGTGCCATTTTCGGAGATCAGACTCCCACGCAATTGACACGACCACATCGGTATGATGGTTTCTTATCAATACGGCCAATTAACAAACCATTACCGCGTACCGCGCAGTACCGGAGCCTTTGAAAGCATGCTTTTAAGCACGCGCCCCGCGGTCACGGCATCACTCCGGCGCACGGTTAGAAGCGTGCTTCAAAGGCTCCGGCAGTGCGCGGTACGCGGTAACGGTTTGCTAAAAGGCTTTGTCGGTTCAGAATTACCTAAACGAACACAACATGGTAAACCACTGTGGCGAATAAAGAATACTCCAATAAATATAGCCTTAAAAAAAAACAAAAAAAACATGTTTGGATAGTTTTAGCGCAACATGTGCGCTTGGGAGCAGGATGGCGCAGCGAAAGTGGATTGGAGCACAATGGCGCAATTGGCGCAGCGCTTCCACCCCTGATCCCTGAATGGCTAGAGGAAAAAAATGAAAACTTGATGCCGTTATTTGTAGGCTGGAGCTCTGAATAATTTCCCACGGTATGAATGGGTTGCTCTTCCATCATGGGAAAAAAGGTAGTTGACTTGCCTACTTTTGTCATATTATTGGCTATTTGGTAAATTAGTATTAGTCTTATGAGCTCAGTTCTTTTTTCTAGTGGCCGCATACCAAGCCTTCAACCGAGTTCAACAGGCGAATCACGCATGCCAAACTTATTGGTAATGAATCTTACAGTGAGTCTCTGTACTTTGTACAATTTCTGAATGTTAGTTTTTGTGAAAGGATACTAAACAGGACTAGCACATTCAAGCATAGCCCAAATCAGTGTCGTGCAAGCCAAAAGTTCAGTACCCCCGATGCACACTTTAGTCGTCCTAGGCACCCCAGCTTCGTTAATGCTTTTTTAGTCACTGCATCTATGTGCATGCCCCAGTCAAGATCGCTTGTGAACAAAACACCCAAGTAGTATTCGTGCACATTTTATATAATGTTTCCCTTGATATCGTAGAGTGATTTATTTTATTTTTCTTTCTACTTGACATGACTACTGTCTTGTTTGTGTTGATAAGCATCTGCCATTCTTTACACCAGTATGAGATCTCGTTTATAGCACACTGAAATTTTAAGTGGTCCCAAAGATTTATTGTTTCAGAGTGTATTATACAATTTTCAGCAAAGAGTCTAATGTTTATGTCGAGGCTTTCTCTTATACTGTTTATATAGAGCAGGAAAAGAAGCAGGAAAGAATACTGAGCCCTGAGGTGCTCTGGAACACACAAGCTTATTTACTGAACTATTTCCGCTAATTTCTTCGAACTGAGATTAACCAGAGGTGTAGTCCCTAATCCAATTTACTACTTGAGTGTCGTCTCAGATTTTTGTTAATTTTTAAAAAATAGTTTATTGCGAGAGACCCTGTCAAAAGCCTTTGACAGATCTAAAAAGATGAGATCCACCTGACTTCTGCGATTTATGACAGAGGAGAAACCGTGCAAGCTTTCAATTAACTGGGCAACGGTTGACAAGCCGGATCGGAAGCCGTGCTGGCAGGCATTTAAGCGGTGGCAAGCATTTAAGGCGTCATTTTCTTCGACGAAAGCAGTTATGTGCTTTAGGATTATATGTTCCAGTAATTTGCAACATGTCAATGTGGGATCAGTCCATAGTTTGAAACGCATTCTCTGTTGCCCAATCTATGAACTGGAATTACTTTAGCTTGCTTTCAGTTGGATGGAATTTTTTTATTTTTGCAGCAATTTTTTAAATATTTATTGATGAATGATGAAAAATATGATCCATTACTGTCACATTACAATGTTGGCTTCAACCTTTTAGATTTTGACATAAAGTAGACTCTCATTAATGGAAACTCCAAGAAGCCACAAATTTTGTTTGAATTATTGGAAGTTTGATAAATCAGGAATTCATCTATATATGATGCAAGATAAAATTATGATTTGCCATATGAATGGCTACACATACAAAGCAGATATTTGATGATTTCCTCTACATAGGCCTACCGATCATAAGCAGGTATGCCACGCATGAAACATTTGTGAAATGTATTTCATAAGTTTGTTTACTTCTCAAAGATGTTGTTTATTGTGGACTGCTTAGACAGAACCTGACAACCCAAAACAAAATCAAGTTTGTTCATCAGGCCAAGAAGTTGTCTGATGTCAACTATAAGGCAGGTGACACATGGGTCAGGACAACGAGCACAGCGCGGCAGTTTCCATAGCAACTTCATAGCACCGTGCGGCAGTTTTCATAACAACGGACGCTGTGACATGAACCTATACCATGCCGCTGCCACGTCACACCGTCTGCGCAAGTTGCTGTGAAAATATCCGCGTGGTGCCCGTTTTCATGGCTCATGGTGGGCAGCTTGAGCCTTGTTGAGAGCGCTTCCCACCGAGCACCGGTGCACTGTGGAGAAGCAACATGCACGGGTCTTGCCCCTCTGCAGTGCAATGGCGCTCGGAAAGAAGTGCACTCAACGGGGCCGCGAGAACAAAAAATATGAATTGCACGAAAACTCTACTCGAATTAAGCGGCTTATGAATACATTAAAAACATTGTGGGACGACCAAAATTTTTAAACTTGTTTTCGAATTAACCAGAAGTATGAAATATCTGAGTTAAAATTACCGCGAGTCTACTGTACGCACAGAAACCAGTGTTTCACTCACATTCTTCTCTCCCATTGGTGGAAGCACGACCGTCTTCTCCATCGTGTGCATCACAATCTTCCAGAGTTCCTGCAACGGTTGACCAACAAGGGTTAGCTCGGAGCAGACTATGAAACCATTCAGCTATGGCAAAGCCACATTTGCTCAAGAGCTTGCAGCAGCGCCTCAAGACCTTGGAAAGGCCAAAATTCCGTCATTTATCGGAATGACACTGGAAAACAGTGATAAGCGGGACACCGACAAAAATGGCTACTTTCATCATTGCAACTTGTTATAGTATGGCCTATCTATAACCAACTCCTCAAACAGAGAATAAAAGACCATAAACTTGTAGTTGGGCCAACTATGTGTAGTCTCTTGCCAGAGAAGAGGGTTTTGTTAAAAATGTATCTTAGTCACCTCTCACAACTAAACATGCAAGAACTTTTAGTCATGAGTCAATGGTTCATGCTCAATGCCTCATGGGTCAACGAAGGCCCCACAGAATTTCCTAATGCTTCCCCAACATCTCCAACAAGGCATAGATACCCTGAGTGGTTATTTCCTGATTCTTGGAAGTCGCTACTGAAAACAGCACGTTCCTTTTATTATCATCATTATTATTTATAGACACACACTCGGCAAAGAAGAGGCAGGACAGACTTGCCTTGAGCAAACGCTTGAGCACGGTGCGCTCGCAGACCTGTGCAAACATGGTGAGCTTCCCGTCTAGGATGTCCATGAGCGGGTGTAGCACGTGGTCTGCCTCGGCCGTCACCTCGTTGCGCTGCGACGTTTGGTTCATGGAAACCTGGCCGCTGCCCTTCACGCCCATGAGCAGGGCACTCAGCTCTCCCATGCTCTGCTTGATGGTCGGCTCCAGGCTGAAAGGAGACCGCAGGAACCGTTGGGACTTGCGTGACACATGCACGAGACGCTGCACGCGTCGCAAGGAGGTGCCGCACGCATCGCGTCGCAAGTCGCACGGTATTGTGCATCACGTGTGGTGTCATGTGTCCCACATAGCATGAAATTTCCAGGGACGTGCAATGTTACGTGTGTGACATATTGTGCAATGTGACACATAACAGTATAAGATACCATATGGAAGGTACCATTGAATCATCTGAAAGGCAATGCCCAAAAGGTGCAGTTGCTCAAGATCAAAGTTTGACTATGCCACATGGAACATACGAGACCATGATGCAACACTACTTTCGGTTCGGAAATCTCGCCGGAACCTGCCGGAATTCATGTTGGAGGCATTCGTCGCTATGTTTTGTGGTACCATGAATAGCTCCAACGAATACGCCGGCACAGTCTTGACAGAAAACCTTTCTACCAACTAAGGCTTTGTGGACTGCACTTCAAGTCAGGTGAGGAAGCCCCTT
Source organism: Ixodes scapularis (assembly GCF_016920785.2). Taxonomy (NCBI): domain Eukaryota; kingdom Metazoa; phylum Arthropoda; class Arachnida; order Ixodida; family Ixodidae; genus Ixodes; species Ixodes scapularis. Next base: position 13,243,233 of record NW_024609837.1, read on the forward strand.
GCAATTGACTAGGACAAGTAGAGCAAACCAAATTACTTGTGCAGCAGCTCCAGTCTTTATCAGTGCTGCCAGCCAAAAAGTTGCAGGACTGGCTACACTGCTGACAAATTATGCACAATATCCCCCAATAATTTCACGTATACGTAGCGGCACTAATTTTCTTGTCAGTCACTGCAAATGATTAGCAAACAACACATTTTTTGCCATCCGACGGCACTCTTGCAAGGTGCTGCCATCTGAGGATGTCAGACACAAGTCACACTTATTCTGACCTGTGTTCCATCGGCTGTTCGCCACCAATTTGTTTTATCGTCAAATGCGAGCGAGGCAAATGCCAGGGTTCTACAGCACTACTGCTGCCGCAATAAGATGCCAAATGCCTCCAACATGGTGCCAAGGCACTGACGGCAGATGACAATGATGGTTTTGCTTTCGAGACAAACCGGAAGTTACGTCAGGTGCAAGAAGCCTGTACCCTGTGTCACAAGTGTTGTCATGTGTCCCATATAACAGCAGCGTGACATTAATGAAACACATATCACCGCACTTGGGTGACATACGATGCTTTGCGTCAAATATTATATAATGCATGACACCAGATGGGACATACGATTCAGCAATCCGAAAGGACGAAGCCCAAAAATGTGATTCCTATGGACTACGGACCAAGTGTAGTCTCGTCAATGCTACATGCATTGACAAAACAAGTCCAAACAGCCATTCAAAGAATTCCGAGGGTTTCAACAGATACAAAATATCGTAGAGCCTCTGGTTGATGAAAAGAAGCAACACATGACTCACCTTTTTGCGAACACTATGCTAAGGTCATCTAGGACGCAATTGAGTGACTGTTGAAGCTCTTTCAATATGTTCCCTGCATCAGACTCCAGCTGAAAAGTGCAAAGAATACTTTATATTTATTTCCCATTTTCCTTCGTCCCATATATAAAAGTTTGCATATGAGAACGGAAAAGAAGTAACATTATTGGGAAAGGTATTGCGGCTCCAGAGTACATGGAACGAAAAATAGATTGTCAACAAACTCAGCCCACAAACCCTTCAATGCTCCACTGTGATTACTAAAGCAGGGGTCAAAACCAAAGTACCATAACTTGTGCAGTCACATCCCGGGTGAAAATAAAAAGAACTGTTTGGCAAATATTTCTAGACTCCTGGTTGATGAGACTTATTCTTGTCTTGAACAACCCAGTGAGTGTGATGGCACCATGGCCATTAAATATAAATAAAAGCTCAAAATTTACAATTCACCAGCTTGCCTGCATCTTCTTTGTTGTTTCTCTCATTTTACGTATTCACCATTTTTTGGAGAAGTTTAGAAGTACCTATACAACCTCCTAACATGCAATGCCTTTTAAACAAAATATATCCAAGTTGCACACTGCAAGGACACAAAATAGAGAGCCTTATTGAACAATTTAGATCTAATGTTATTTTTCTCTTGATAAAAAAAATGAAAGCCGTTTACAACTCCCTGTAACGCCGGATCAGAGCGCAGCTCTTGAGGAGGAGGGAAGGGTACGGAGAAATAGGTGACTCCCTGAGGTCACGCGATCTCAGAGGGGTCACATGACCTCAGGGGTGTCACATGACCTCAGGGGGGGGGGGGGGTCACGTGACCTCTGGGGGTAACCCTTATGACAATTGTGAGGGTGACCATCGTGACCCTCATGAGGGTAACCCTCGTGAGGGCAACCCTAGTAACCCTTGTGAAGGTAACTCTCGTGACCTTCGTGAGGGTAACTCTCATAATCCTCGTGAGGGTAACTCTCATAACCCTCGTGAGAGTAACCCTTTTGAGGGTAACTAACTCTCGCAACCCTCGTGAGAGTTATGAGGGACACCAGGGTTACTCTCACAAAGGTTACGAGAGTAGCCCTCGTGAGGGTAACCCTCGTGAGAGTAACCCTCATAACCATCATGAGGGTTGTGAGGGTTACGCGCAGTTACGCCGACGCCGCTCAAGCCGGAAATGGGCGCCTAAAAGCTGCGTTCTAAAAATCAAACATAAATTTAATACATTATTGTAGCAAACAATGAAGTTATAACAACACAAAATCTATAACATGATAGATGAAACTAGATGATACTAGTTCTACAAATTCTCACTTGGAAAAATCTAAGACTTGGACAATGAGCTGGCACGCTGGAAAGTTCCGATATCTAAAAACTTTCACAAACTGCTCAGTTCATTTACCTTAAATATATATACTGCACAAACAAAGAACTAATAATCACAAACCAAGTAATATCCTAAATTAAAAAAAGAAGGATGGCAGATTCACTCACCTTTTCACCTCCCATAGACTCGAAAAGTTTCTCAAGTTGCACCCTTAGTTGCTGAATGTTGTTCATTAAAATGCATGCCTAAAAGACAAGAGTTGCACACAATTGGAACGTTCTCAAGCTTTTTGCACTTTTGAAATTCGCCAATAATACGAGTCAAGCTGGACCAGCAAAGAAGATTATAGAATTAATAAAAGGAAATCGTGTTTTTCTGCAACTTTTGTTTGGTTACAATTTGACAAAAAAAGGAAAAAATAATGTAGCATCAACATGACATATGAGACTTTTTTTATTATGTCAAAAGACAACAGCTTACAAAAATAGATGTGCACTGAATTGCTTTCCATAGCTTCTTGTTTTTTGGCAACAAAATCTTGTAAGAACAGCTTCGTGCAGCATATAAACTTTGTGCAAAGCTTGTTTTTTTTTTCATTTTTTTTTTTTTCTTTTAAGGAGCAAGTAAATACAGGCAAAATTAAAGTCATCCGGGTTTTAGCCGTTACTTCCGTGAAATGTTAGGCGTGCAACGCCACAATACGTAAACGGACTCACCGTCTTTTCCTGCAAGACGTAATTTGGAAATTCCTTCTTTACAATGTCTGCATAAGCAGTGAGTACTTTCACAATTGTCTGGAACAAAAAGCAACATTGGGTGAGCCAATGTATGCATGGCTGCCAAACTCCATGAAACAAAAAACCATTCCCGATTTTTTATTCCTTCTTGTTCTTTTCCATTTTCGTAGCCCATATCAATGCCCTCGTACGCAAGGCAATGAAAATCAAATACCCGGCGAGACTACAGTCAATTGACATCAATATTATGCAGACAGCACAGGAAATGTGATAAGACGACATACTTTCGTATAAATGAAAAAATGTTTGGCTCGTCACCAGCCCCTTATGGCTTTTCCTGAATGCTAATATATTTATTTCACACGGTTCGTGTTACTGTCACTGGGAACCAAAATATCAGTTGAATTTCGAAGTCGTCTCCCCATCTACCATAATTTCTGGACTATGGTCCGCAGACTGTACATACTTAAAAGTTTAAATTTTATGCTGTTCACACTATACAATGATTCACTGCTACAAGATCATTCCTTATGAGAGATGTGACAGATGTTGTGAGTGACAGGTTATGCCAATAACGAGTTCTGGAAATACAGGCTTCTTTGTGTGCCAACGGTGCAGGCACTTTCCAAGGTGTGCTCTGTATGAAAATATTTTACATGCGGATGATGCACCAGCTGTAGGCTAAGCACCGGGTGTGGACTATGCACAAAAACATACAGTCATCCCGCTTTTTTTTAATGATTGCTTTTATTACACGGTCCCGACCAAAATGCACGCATCTCCGGAATATTCGAAGTGTATCGGCAGCCAACCACGCTTCTTACAAAGGCTGCGGTACCAAAAGCACGCAAGCCTACACGGAGGCACACAAGAGACCCTCGCGTTCCCTCTCCCTTCTCCGTCAAGGCAAACGGCAAATTGGGAAAACGGAGCAAATGGGTGACGGAGGCCAGAGCGCACAGAGCTGGCAGAGCGCTGCTTTCAGTGCCGATGCATCGACGCGGGTACACGGGCAGGGAGCAGCGTCTACGTTCCAACGCTACTTCCAGCGCCAGCAGCAGACGCTGCTCGACTCCTGTCAGAATCGGGCCAAGAGAGCGATGGAGCCCGGAAGAGATCATCCCTTCGGAAGTCCCCGACGCGCGCGCCTGCGGCGCACTACACACTCGTGCGTCGTACGGGAGTTTGGGAGTGTTTACTGAAAGTCACTTGAGATTGAGAAAATAGGCCAACTTAAAGTCCGAAATCGCCAAAAAATTTGACATTCCGGCATCGGCTGTTCAACACTGTCCACCATTTTGCAGAACAAGCAAGGCACACTGGACGGGTTCGAGAAGTTTCTTATGCAGAAGAAAGCGCACCCATGACCCGGAGATGAAAGATCACCAACTGCATGTCGGATTTTTTTCTCGTGGGCATGCTTGCCGAGTCGGTGCACGATTTCCATACCTGCAACGATTTCTGCAGGAGTGTGTGAAAACATGTTGGCAAAGCCACCGAAGATAACTTTGATTTGTTTGCGCTTGTCGATGCGGACGCTCCCTTTGTTGCTCCCGTCACGGATGCTGCGATCGTAGACCTTGCGTGCGGCCAGGGTAAACGCGAAGCGACGTGGGAGAGGCACCTCGGGAAACGTCGACGACTGAGGAGACGCGAAACGTCCTACGGCTGTTTCGATACAAAGCAGAATGCAGCGGCGGTCACAGTGTTCTTGCGATGCCTGGAGCAGTTCGAGGAGAACTGATGCTCAAATAAAATTATTGGCAAACTCCACTTAATTATTTTTTTATTCGGTAAAGCTGCCACAGGATGTTCATAACCAGGGTTTGTTTGATTCAATATAGGGTCAGAGTGTTCCACAGTTTTCCCGTCCACCTTCAAGGTTGCTGGCACTGTTTTTTCCTGCTCTATCGCTTTTATCGAATTACCACTTATATAAAAGGTTTTTGCCATCCCGATGACTTTGTTATGACAATAAAATTACTGTTTCTAAAGAAAAGAAAGTTTTCAGCCGAAATTTGGTTTGGGGAGTGCACACCAAGCGCGGACTAGAGTCCAGAAAATATGGTACCACCGACTCGAAGTGTACCAAATGAAACTGCAACAAAGCAACACTCACCTTAGCAAAGCGCTTCATGTAGCGCTTCACAATCTCAGGGTCTGGGCACTCTAGCTTGCTAATGACGTCAAAGCACTGCGTGAGTTGTGTAAAAACGTCCACCACGGAATTGGAAAACAGGGCGTGCTCCGAGCTCTGAATGAACTGCAATGGAAAACATTGAGACGTTAGAATCTTGCTCCATGTCAAAATCCACATAGAGCAGAACCTTTCCAACAGTAAGGCCGGCTTTTCAGGGAAAATGTTTTCAAAATATTGGTATTCTTTCTTCTTTGCACCGAGACATACAAAAGACCGTCTCCCAGCTCGAGCTCTTACTTTTTATCTGTTCTACGATAGCATTTTGTTTCCTGCTACTCTTTTGTCTTTTCCCAGCGCGAGCGCGTACTATTGGTATCAAGTACTAGAAGAAGTGCTGCACCTCTAAAAAAAATGGGTGAGGCATCCTAGAGCAGTGTCGCCACTATGGGAGCACCTGAAATGCCTGGAACAGTAATGGCAGCATACTTCAACTATGCTCCACTATATTCGTATCTTCGCTATTGCAGTTTATAAACTTGAGTTAATTGATGTTTTCTTTTGACACTATTGTCTTGAAAGACCTCAACGAGTGCTCACATATTTATGATAAAAGAAATTAAAAAACTTTCAGCCTTTCCACTCTGGTGAGGAAGGAAGACCAGCGGAGCTGTACAATGGAAAGTAATGGCCAACCGCAAGTCGGCAAGCCAGAGTGGGAAGGCTGCCGCCATCTATGAGCGACGGCAGCAACCAGATACGTGGCTTGTCGCCGTCGCTCATAGATGGCACTAGGTGTCCAGAGTTTGGTGTCTTCATTTTTTTGCGGGGGTCACGATCCTGGGGAAACTAGCCCTTAACAGCTCCGCTGTAAAAAGCTGAACGCAGAGGGAGGAAATAGGCATAAGATGACGTAAGCAGCCATCAGGTGGCCACAGGAACATTTGCAAGTCCACTACTCACAGTGTCTTTTTTGTCACGGAGGAAGGCACTCTTGAGGTAATCTAGAGAAACATCGTCATTCTCATTGAGCCATTGCATCACAAAAGGTTCAAACCACCTGTAAAGAAAAGAAAGAGAGGAAGAAACCAGTGTTGCCAAGCAGCCCAAAGCAAACTAAAAATTGCCTGCTCTGACCCACATGGGGTCACATCTCGCAGGCTACTTGTGGTCTTTATCATGAACCTATGCCGACTCGCCTACATTACCGCTTTAGCCTGAATATGGGAATTCACAGCAGTTGGAAAATTGATTCACATACTCCTTTCCACATACTGGGCATTCATAAGAACAAAGAACCATGTTTTTTGGCCAACATAAACAAACTACGCATTGTATATATAGCTCAAACTTCGTAAGAATGTGACGCTACCATTTGGGACAGGATACAAAAGTTTGAGAACATGACATTACCTGGATCAGAAGATAAAAAGGAAAGACAAAATTCATCTATGCGCCGATGGCCAGTTAAACCTAATATCGTCAAAACAATAATTATCACATTGTAGGTGCCTGTAGCATCTATTCCAGTGAAAAGAACAGTCAGCAAGAAAGAAAACAAAAACGAAAATGAGAGGAGCTATCAAGCGGCTCCGGTGCAGCGTCAGACTTGGCTACTGCGCAATAGAGGCGCACAGCTGGCCACGCGGCGGCACCAGTGCGTCAGCCGCGGCTATGACGTCACTCCTCTGAAATGCGCAGACCGGCGCAGCGCAGCGCAGCGCGGCGGCGGCTCCGGCGCGCCAGTTGTGCACCATGCGACGTCACTGCTCCTCGCGCATGCGCAGCACGGCTCTCCAGAAGCCACACGAAACTGCTCAACCTTGGCCAGTGTAGCTCACGCTACAATATTCTCTTTCTAGCTGACAGGTGTTTTTCACTGGTGTAAATGCCACACGTGTCCACAATCCCAGTTCTTGTTTTAGCAATATTAGACTCAAAAGGATGCTCAGTGCATAAAAAAAATATAGTCTTTCACAATTATCTTTGGATCCAGTAATACCATGCTCTCAAACTTTCACGTTCTATCCCAAACGCTAGCATCACGTTTCCGCAGGGTTCGAGCTTTCTGCGACTATTTCCACAAGCCGAAAAACACGATTCTCTTTTCTCACAAATGCCCGGAGTTTCTTCTGTCACTCGGTGACACTGTGAAGTTCTTCAGCGAGTTTACCGTTTGCTACTGGCAGAGGTGTACTCACGCAGGGTATTCAGGCACCGAGTCTTTGTAGGGAGAAATGTCCTTGACATAGTTGTTGTAGAACCACTTGACCTTGAAGTGGAGGTTCATGTACGCTGAACTCTTGCACAACCTTTGGTTCTCGTGTTCTGCGAAAAAAAAGGACAGGTCGTATCGCAAATGGCAACATGTTTTTTCTGCCTCGAAATCCGCTGCGGAGAGGTCCTTAGGCAAAAGTCAAGACAATCTCCATTAGAAAAGCAATGGGTTCGAGTAAGCAGTTATTTCAGGGCTTTGCTGAAGATTGTACCATGACTGCTGCCTCTCAAGGCACCTCAAAGCGACTGCACTACTCTCCAAAGCAGTAAAGAAAGGTGTCCAGACAGCAGTACTATGCGTTCCTAGAGACATTCCGAGTGAGAGAGGGAGAGAGAGAGAAAACAAACTGGATGCAGCACAAGACAGCCTCACAGCCAAGTCCCAATCCAGACAAAGCCAGCTAACCAGCTGCCCTAGATGCTCCGACCGAGGAGGTCTGAGAGAGTTTTAGCAGATTACTATGTGTTAGGTTACTTAATGTCAAAATTTCTTGCAAAGTTAACTTCACAACCAAATTGTCCTCTTCTGCAATGGTAGATTTAGACGAGGCACGCCTTTCAGGTTTTGTTGTCTCCAAAATGCCGAATACACAAGTTTGACGAGTCTTCTAAGGAGGGACAGGAACGAATGCAGTAAGCAACAAATACATAAATGGCAAACAAAGAACAAATTTCGCCATGATCCTGACAGAAAACGATCCAAATAACTGCTTCCCAGAAAGAATTTTTTGCCATTTCTCGTAAATTTATTTTGAAAACTGCATTAGTTTTTACAATACTTACATGGGGTACAGTTTGTACTGTAAACTATTTAATCTATATGAGATCATTATTACAGCCATATTTAATAAAAGCAGCTTGTAAATATAATTATGAAATCACATCAAGACTTTTATTGTACTCAGTCGAGGTGCCTAAGTATTTAGTTTATGCTGCAATTTAGTTCACTCTCCTTGATATCATAATTTATTAAGAACTTAAGAACATCAATTTGTAAATTTCATTCCAATATATACTGGTATCTTGGCCACTTTTGGCATGGGTATCGGAGTTCCACAAGCCTTCATTGAAGTAAACCAAGGGCAGCAGGAAGCCGGCTGTGTCTGGCAATGGGGCCCGACGCGCAATCCACAGGGTTCCATTTTCCCCGAAGACGACATTCTTCGGCCAACAGCATGACAGGCGTTTCCTCTACCGCAGCGGCGTCACGATGCGAAGACTCTGTCACCAGTCACACGCCATGCTCGCAATTCCCAAGGACCAGACGCTAGGTCACCGGCCGAACAACTCGCAGGGCTCGGAAGAAAGCTCCAACGCTTGCCCCAAAGTCCTACCGCTGCCTTCTACCCGCAATATGCATTGTTAAAGTTCTAAGGATTAAGGCGTGCTCACACAAACACCACGGTATGAACTCGGTGCTATAGACACAGCACTGACTGTGCACTATGTCAGTGCTATATTGGCGCTCTGCCTTTTCCTGCCTATGCACATAATGGTGTGCTAACTCAGTGCTGGACCGGGGCTGACAGTAGCACTGATGCAGAGCTGACTTTTCTTTATCCGCAGCACTGCAATCCATGTGTGAGCTGGTGTTTACAGTCAAACATCAACTATTTTGAGAATACTCTAAATCTCCAACCGTTTCTCTTCAGATTTTTGGGTCGCATAGGTCTTGAATAAAGTGACCACTTACCTCTCTCTATCTTTGCTCAATTTAATTGACCAAAAAAAAAAAATCAAGTTTTTCTTGAAAGAATAAAAATATGAAATTCTTTTAGGGTTAATTTTGGGAAAGGTTTCGCCTTTACTACAAAACAAGGCTCTTGGAAACCTTCAGAAGTATGGTATCTCTAAAAAAAGAAGATGGAAACCACACCCTTTGTTTGAAAATTATGCATAAACATTTCAATATTAATAATGGATTGGAAGTTGGTAGCTGGTTTATATTGTATCCTCTTAAATAATTTTGAAATAGAATAATAACATGCGGCGGCGATGCCAATACGTAAAGGTACGTGCAAGAAATATGCCGGTCTCTCGAAAAAATTAGTTTAAATATTAAGTCTATTTTTTTCATAACTTTTGTCTCTGGATTATGCTGCCGTTTTTCCTCTTGCAAGAGTGTGAAAGATTAAATTTACTTTCAAATCCAGTTCTTAAAAAAAAAGGCCTTATCAACAGAACAATATGATGTTTGAAAGACATTCGCCAAAGCTTACCTAACAAGTTTTCCATAAAACAGCACGCTGTCCACGCCGCCACTTTAATAATAGTTGGTAATCGTCAATACCATTAAAAAAAACCTGCCACTAAAACACAATGTGCGAGCAAGAAAATAACTTAAAAACTACATCATGGATTAGTCATAAATCTGGTTGATGTTCTCTGGTGAAGAATAATAAAACAAAAACAAAGAAAAAGAAACTGGCAGGTTCCCAAGATGGCTGCCATGAGACTGCCTCATCAGATACCTAAAGAACCCAAGGCTTCACGAAATATCTGACATCCAATTGTCATATTGCGAATTATGATTGACTGATTGAGAAAATTATTGTCTGGAAGACAGACTACCTACTTTATTGCCAATTGTCATAATGTGAATTATGATTGAATGGCTAATGGCTGAATTCATTAATTTACTGCCTCAATGTAAATGCTGATGAATTAATTAATAGAATGATTACCATAATGTGAATTATGATTGATTGAGAAAATCGTCTGAAAAAACGGACTATTTTATTGCCAATTGTCAATTATGAGTGAATGAGTGATTGCCTAATTAATTATTTACTGTTGCAATGTAAATTACGATCAACTAATTAGGATTGATTATCATAATGTGAATTATGATTGATTAAGAAAATGTCTGAAAGACAAACTATTTTATTGCCAATTGTGATAATGTGAATTATGATTGAATGAGTGATTGCCTAATTAATTAATTTACTGCCTCAATGTATATAATGATGAACTAATTAATAGACTGATCACCATAATGTGATTTATGATTGATTGATCGAGGAGCCATGACAACACACAACAAAGTGGGGCAAGTGCCCCGAGCCGCTTCCGAGCCAAGCGAGTCGAGGGCGCCTACGCATCCCGCCAACGTCCACCAGACTCAGAACAAAAGCAGAGAAGAAGCAGAAGCAAGGGGCATCAAGAGGCGCCTAGACGGGCACGGCCCCTAAATGCCACCTAGTCTAGACTGCAGACGCGGCGCCACCCAAACGCCCCAGGCGAGTGCAGGCCTTCCCCGGCGCCACGGCCAACTGACCAATCGTGCCAATCATGGCCACAGTCTGGGAAGGTCGGTAGTAAGAGCAGCATTGGGAACTTTCGAAAACAATGCCATCAATTTATATCCATAGATGAGAAAATTTATTCCGCGTCCGGCATCCAGGATTCCTGAATCATTTGAATTCTGCATCTGACTAACTGCGCAAGTTTGACCAAACTTTTGAAATGGGTGTATGTGCATACCACGATCATGACCCTAATTTTCCCAAGTTTGGTTCAAAGAGGGATTGCGATAACGATAACCAAAAGAGCATGATTTAGACTAAGAACGTCTATAGGTATCTCGATATGATCTGCTATTTTCTTGCTTTTTAATAAGAGAGTTGTCGATACACCCAACAGTTGTGCTCGCGCGGGCTAGCGCTAAAGAAGTGACAGTCCCTCAATCTTGTCAGGGCCCAGCAAGCTTTTCACGATAGCTCGCTCACGGTTTCGGAACAAAGGCACTCGTACAAACGGAACTCCTTTCTTTGCGCACCCGCCCGCCCCGTCCTCCGTTCGCCCCATGCTCTCCCCCAGTCTGTGATGTCCCCCCCACAGCTGTGCATCCCGCGCGCCACCTCTCGAGTCTCACGGAAGGCGTCCTCGCAATGCCGCTGTGGCGCCATCTTGTGGCGAGGCATGCAACTACATGCCTCTCCTAACAAGCTGTTTTGCTTTAACTCTCCGTAATGTCCCGATAAGATATCCGGACGAGTTCAGGCTTTCTTGGTCGGCATACACCCTGTCAACAAATGCATGAGAACAGACACCTGTGCTGAGGTTTTGGCACAGCGTATGTTTTCTGTCATACATGTCCTCCCCAGGCAGCTAAAAAAAAAAAGTTTTTTGTGGGCATGCGTTGTCACTTTGGGGTTTCAGGGAAGGGCGCGTGGAATGGCCTGCAACAGTCGCCCGGCGTTTCGGGGTGGCGCCGCGCCCGCCGCTACCTGCAGGCTCCTAGGGTCGGACACAGAGGGTCCAAAGAAGGGATCCAGTCGCATCACCGGTACATACCAGCCTTGGAAAGGTGTCCTTTAAGGGGGGAGGCAAAGAGGGTTCAAAACACAGTCCCAGCGGTTAGACATGGGGGTGGGGGTCTGGGGGGGCGGGGGGGCCTCCCCTAAAGTCGGGCCTGCACCGCTTACACCGACACACCTCTTGTCACACTGGTTTCTGTGACTTCTCCGTCTAACATTCTCACACTGGCTGGTTCTAGAGAAACCTCCTGGATGATTACGTTTGCTATCCCACTCATACAGACATGCCGGAAGTTGCTCAGGAAGTCGTCTTTCATCAGACCTCCTCCCTCTGTAGTCACACCAGATTGTCTGACTTCCCCGTCTAATCTCACAATCGGTTCTAAAGACGTTCCCTAGAGCATGCCCACATTGGTTGTTCTCTTAACACTAGAGTCTGAAGGATCTAACATAATATTACGGAACATTGTCAGGTTTCCTGTAATGTGATCGTTTTGCGCAAGTTCCCGTACGATTATATTTTTCGCCTACTTACTGGGGCTCCTTGAATTACATTCCACGAAATTATGCTGTTGTCAGTCTTTTTTTATTTCATTGGATACGAGTGTCTCAAGACAACTTTTCGTAAACGAACTTTCACTGCGGCTTTGCAACTTTTTCGGTAACCTCCCATAAAACTAAACTTCCGCCCGTCTGTCCGTAATAAGACAGTAGACGGGTAGTCGACCAGAAACAAATGCGATCAGTCCATCAATATCAAATTTGAGGCACTGCCCCGTAGGACTGGTTGCAGCGCCAGATATTAATATTCTTTATTTACCGCAGTGCTCGAAGGCACTACAGCGAGAGAGTATAACAGAATTGTTTTGACATGACGTGTAGTTAGCACGGCTGGGCTTGACTGGGGAATTCAACCTAGTTCGAAACGGTCCGCTTTGTTTGAAACAAGCAGGGGGATTTTTGTGGCAAAACCTAAACAAGTAATGGGAGTTGGTGGCGAGGGAAGCAAAAAAGCACCAGATTGGGGTCAATCTAGAAACAAGCCACAATAAGCCTGACAGAAACCCGAGAGTAAAACAAAAGGATACTGGAGTCAAAACACTCGCGACCCTTCTCTTCAACAGTAAGTTACTTAGAGGCACACCAAAGAAACTTCTGGGTTTGTTTAGCTCCAACCTAATTTAACGTGCCTCACGGAGTTCCAAAACTTTAAAACTTTACCCATGCCAGTCCTGGTTCTCACCAAAAAAGGCGCAATTCAAGCTCTACTATCTCCAATTGCTCGTAGATCAAGTTGGAGATCACGTCAACGAAGTCACAAACCCCTTTAGCGTATCCTTAAGCTTAATGCAGCAATTTTCATGTGCCGTCTAAGGGGGTTTGAAGGGACTGTTTAAAGAGTTAGCTTTTAAACCCTGGAACCGATACGAGAGCAATCGAATCTTGATTATATGCATCACTGTTCGAGCGCAGAACAAGAGACCATTGCTCTTTCATGAATGCAGCCAAACAATGGACATTCTATCAATGGTACGTGCAATGGTACGTGCAATGGTACGTGGACACTTTTACCAAAGGCTGAAAGCCCTGTAGAGTAGAAAAACTGCAACACCCAGAAACTTGTAAGAGATACCAAAGGGAACAAAGAAAGTGGGAGGTTTGAAAGCTTCAGATTTCTGCATGTAACCCCCAACTCCTACCTCTAATGAGCCAAATGCTAAGCTTTGCAGTCCTAAAGTAGGACACAAATATGGCAGTTAGAAAGCAAAACCAAAATCCAGGTTGTTCACCTTCTAGGGCATACTTCATGTCGACCGCAAAAAGGCTCCACATCGTCACGGCACTCAACTGCCCGACGTTGAGCTCTTGAGGGAACCTGGAAGCAGAGCAGCGTTTCACGAGTCGGGCACGTTTACTGCACGTTTGCAGCAAAGAGAAGGCACGGTAAGAGCAGCTGAAAATGTGGGCCTAACCAGGCGAAACTGTCTTTTAATGTAGAGGCTCTCAAATGTTTGATTCAGACTGTTCTGCTTGCACACACAATCACCCAGCTTAGACATTCCATCAAATGCAATGAAAATGCGATAGCGCTCGACGGAGCTTTGAACGAGCAGCATTTTCTGCATTGATGGCAACGGGCTGCCACAAAGCCTTCTGCTCGGGTGTGCCATGTGCACGTCAAGCTTGGTCGGCTTCGGCCTGCCACCGCACACACTCTTTACCTCATCTTCTTCTTCGGTGGCATTGGACCGTTTCCTCTAAAATGCTGCCGCGCATGCAATCTGATGGTGAAATGCACAGCATCTACTACAGGATTATTCTATCAATAATCAGTTCCTACTCTCTTATGTAGCCCTTGTTCCTCCGTAGCGGGGGTGGGATACAGGGTAATGTTACTACAAAGCTTACCAGCTGAACCCCCCACTCTACGCAGTGCTATGTCATTGGTTGTGCACACTTTGTTCGAGTATCCGAATATTTATAAAAACCAAAAAGCCCAGTAACACAACCCGGTTATTCAAGTAGTCGGTCTTCAAATTCGATAAATTGCACAAAAAAACGGTCTGTACTGCTGGCTCTCTCTTGCAGGGTTTTTATAAAAAGTTGTCGCTTTAGGACAAGTTGCAATGTGTGCAGTAGAGTTCTGGCTCTATCGCACAGGGTTCCTGTGTTTTCGGTGAGGTTCCACAACGGAATGGATCCAGTTTTCAGTGCAGTTCCACAACTGAGTAGACCTAACAAAGCTGGATCCGTCAATCGCAAAAAGATGGCGGCAGCGCTCACTGGTTGAGCACAGGGGCATAGCTGTTGCGGTCCTCCTCGATGACGGAGACCATGAGGGCGATGAGCTTGTGCCAGAAGTCGAGGTTGTGCAGACTGGGGCCGTGGTCCTCATCTTTCTCCCCCTGCTGGCTGTCCACCTGAAACTCCCGGTTGAACAGCTCGTAGCAGTTCTCGAACAGGAACTGGTACGTGGACCGCAGGCACGCCTTGGCGCAGTCCTTCACCACCGTGCTCGCCCTCGGTGGGCTCGACAGCTCTTGCACCTGCGCGACGACCGGGTGGTATTGAGGGGCACAGGGTGGTTAGGAAAAAAGGGAACCATGTTTTTCTCACCGCAGAAACAAACTATGCATCACCGAATGCCCAGTCTCGGCCGAAACGTAGCACTAGCCGTCGTGGCCAGAGGACCGAGTTTCGGAACTTAGCCGTAGAACAATAAGGAAGTTATCGGCGATTCTCGGAAATTTTAAATCGGAAAATGGCTGCCGAGGAAGTCCTCAAATACGTAGGGATGAACGGCTTCCGCTGCAATGCTGAGCTCAGGCGTATTAACATACTCGGAAATTTCTATGCCACAAATGGCAGTGTTCAAAAAAGGGTGTTGCTTACAAAAGAAGTAACAGATGTCAATGTAGGATATCAAAATAACAATGTTCGACTCAACTAAACATTATAGAATGGCATCCTTCAGGCTCGATCACTGTTTCTGCTTGAAGGCAAAATCTTTGCAGTGCAAGCATACCTTCATCCTGAAGAAGGTGATACTAGTGAGAAGGTCCACTGTTGACTTCAGGTCCTGTAGCTTCTCTGGAGACGATGCAGGGAAATTATTCTGAAAGAGTAATCACTTGAATCAACAGAAATCGGGCTCATTTTCAGAAAAAAAAAACTCTTTCCTTGTACTCTAGTATACCCCTAGCTGACGAGTGCATGCATTCTTGAGAACAAAAAAGAAAGGGGCAAAGTGGTAGTACTTACTCTGTACATAGAAAGGTCGATTCTTAGAGAATTATGCAACTGGTCTAGAAGCTTTACAAACTTTTCTTTCTGTAAAAAATGAGAAGACAACAATGTTTTAAATGACCAGTATGCTTGCGAGTACTACAGTCGTTGACCGATCTTTTGGACACCGATAATTCGGACTTGTTCGATATTTCCGACCTAAAGGACGAACAGTGACCTACACGATAGAACTAGCGCATAATCACAACCGATGTTTCAGACAGCTCTAAGTCCAACAGTTTAATTCTTCTGACAAAATTGTCGCGAGCGATCGGAGGGAAATGCCATCGAGAAGCCGCCATTAGATTCTACGTTGGCTGCACATGGATTGGCTTAATTTGGCAGTGCTACTTGGATACTGCTAAGTCCTACCGCTAGGTGACGCCACGCTACGGCTTTCCCTTTCTCCAGCTGCGTGTCATTATCATCACTGTTAGCATTTTGCTTTGTTCATTCGCTATTCTGTAATCATGGACTTGCGCCTTTCATCTCGGTAAATCGTGTTTTCAAACTATGCCGGCCTGGACGTCGTGGCCCCATTTGTTCTTCCGCCGCCACAAAGTATCACTAAAAAGCACGGAAAGTACTACTCGACCGTAATGCTTAAAAAGAAGGCGGCGATTCTCAAGCTAATAGAAAGTGGCCGAATGCAAGCGGAGGCGTAACCTGAAGCAAGGCACTATTGACGGCGTTTTTAAGCCTGCTTGGACGTAATAAAGGCAAGTTTTTAGTCTGCTGGTTTTTCGGACTGCTCTATTAGTATTTGGACGTTTCTTTCGGAACCTGCAAAGTCAGAAAAATCGGTCTGCGACTATACATAGCTCCGATGCATAAAGTTGTTCTCGTAAAAACTCAAAATGCGTTAGAAAGTCACCCCTGGAAACTTTCCCCCAAACCCGTGCGTTCCCAAACGATTCCACGAAACCCCCCAGGTGGAGCACAGAGCTAGAATACAGCCCTAATCATGCTTCCCTAAAAAGTAGTTTGGGTGAATTACTCTTCACTGAAAGGTCTGTTCACTCATACAGCAGGGTGCTAACTGAGTACTACGGATGCAGCGCTGACCTTCCACCACATATTGGCACTGCGTCGCTGCTTTTCTGCGAGTGCAACCCAACCTTTTCCTCCTCCCACCCACGAGGCAGCGCTAACTCAGAGCACCGACACTAGATCAAAATTAAATGTTGGGCTAGTTGGTTATACATTATCAAAAATCAAAAGCGCAAGCACTAAGAAAAGAAGAGAAGAGGGGACAGGACAGGAGCGCTTACTTCAACTGAGTGTTTAATGCATTCGCCGAGCAAGACATAAAACGAAAATTAATGTTATAAATTATAGATGCATTAAAGAGATTAAAATTAAATGTGACTTCAATAAACAAAAGCAACCAGCTCAAAGATAAAGTAAGAAAACATTAAAGCGACCTGGGTTAAGACAGAAGGTTGAGGTACCCTATCTCTTTCTCAGACAATGCTATTCATGGTGTGCTTATGCAAGCTTCCCCTTGAGACAAGATGGTTTTTGCCTCATGGAGTTCGCTGGATCTCTTTTTATAGTAATGCTTGAGGGTTTTAGTCTGTTGGAATATGTGAGACTTCGAGAGCATCACCTTTCTCTTAAGTCATCACCATCGGGGCATCTCGCCATACACGTCCGGGACTGTCACTGAACACCTATATTCCAACAGTTGGAGCAAGTGCTCTGTCCCGTCCCCTCTTCTCTTCTTTTCTTAGTGTTTGTGCTTTTGGTTTTTAACGCTGACACTATAGCTTTGATTCAGCACAAACTTAGCCTTATCTGGGCACCGTGTCGTATGTGCAAACCGGCCTCAAATTCAGTCTGGTGCTAATTTCGTAATTCCGCAGGTGCAGGGTCCCGGCAGCACGCTCACCCCAAAATTAGAAGCCGAGAAACGGTCGCTCGCAGAGACAGCAGACGATGCGGCCGTGTGTGCATAGTAGGCGTTGATGTTGGCAAGAAGGGTGCTCATCACAGCAGGTACCCCTTGGCACATGTACTTGGTCGACAGGCAGTGGAAGTGGCTAGGGGGACACACCAGCAATCCAACGTACGGAATTAGAGGAGCCGAGGATGTCGGGGCTACGAGTCAAAAAGTTAGATGCCTATTGTTCAATACACTGCGTAATAGAGACTGAATACGTGACCCGATGACTGTCGGCGAAAGAAAGTCGACGGAAGGAAATCAATGAAAGAAAGCTCTTAATAGTGCCACGGTGGAATGGTTCGCTGCAAGGGGCGACTGCATCGCAGCAAAACTCACATGCTGAAAGGAGGCATCGAGTAAACCTGCACTCAAGGACGGCAAACAAAAGCTTCAAAATTTCTGAAACTATGCCTGTCGGTATTCACACTTTTAAAAAACCCTATATTTTAAAGTGCAGCTCTTAGGCGCCCATTTCTGGATTAAGCAACGTTGCCGTCACTGTCGGCGCAATTGGGCGTTGCATTACAGGACGTTTCCCACAATGACGTGACACGTGACATCATGTGTGACGTTTCGAGGGTCGCAAGGGTCACGAGTCAGGAGCGATGTCCCGAGTGACGTCACCCTTGTGACGTAACACGGGCATATCCTCCCCCCCCCCCCCCCCCCCTTCTCCTTGAGAACTGCGCTCTAATTCGGCATTACGGAAAATTGTAAACGTTTTTCTTTTCTTTTTTTTGTAGCCTAAATAAAATCTATATTAAACGGAAATATTCATGAAACAAAAAGTTTAAGGAAGGCTCCAACATTTATTCCATGAAAGGCAACCGAGGTTTCATCCCTTCCCCTGCAGAGAACAAGAATATTTAAGAATCTGACGAATGACAATATGCCGGGTTTCTAGTGGCTGCAAAAGTGATTGACATAAGACAAACGAACATTGAGGTAATTGCCTCATTAATTATCTGTCTCGCTTCAACCATTCTAAAAATTCCTTTCTCGACATTATCTTATGTATTCAGTTCCTTTATTCACATAAATGGGCATGCTACAATCTGGACCATTAGCGAGCATTCTGTAATACAAAGCTCCTTTGTGGGTAATGCCAGCCAAAGAGTTTCTAGAGAAAGATTAAGAAGCACTTACGTCATTGCCTGGTAGATTGATTCAATCCCATATCGCATAGCAAACTCGTCCACTATTTCCTCTGGATTTTCTTCAAAGTAAACTTTCCAGGCGTCGTCCTGCAAATTGAAAGCAGGGACACTTGAGGAACGTGCCAGGACACTTGGCAACATTAACAGCCGGGATTTTAGAAATGGCATGTTTTCATACTGAAAATACAACTCAGAAAAGGAGATTCCACCTACAACAATTTATTTATTTTTATATTCAATATTACTGCCAGCCTTCACTTGAAGGCAGTGAAGGAGAGAAAGAAATATTAGATTAAATATACAAAACATGTATAAATCTTGTGTTTCCAAACACTGTACTACTACTTTAAACTTGAACTGACAAAATTAAACGCAAGTGATGAGGCATGACTTCACACAGATATATTTGACGAAAATTATAATTCTTCGGTGAAATCACCAGAAATGTTCTCCACAAAAAATAACATTTAACAACCCCATTTGAGTAATGACGAATAACTACAATTAACAGTGTTGTGCAAGTACTCAAATTTTCGAATAGCAGTTTAGAATAATATGCTATTCGATATTTGCTTCAAGGTGGACTGCAATATTTGTAT
This sequence comes from Ixodes scapularis, assembly GCF_016920785.2. Lineage (NCBI taxonomy): Eukaryota > Metazoa > Arthropoda > Arachnida > Ixodida > Ixodidae > Ixodes > Ixodes scapularis. The sequence goes on from NW_024609837.1 coordinate 13,262,270, forward strand.
TTTTCTTAGTGCTGATTGCAGCGGGTTAGCCCTGTTGAGCGTGCTTCTTACGGAGCACCGGTGCACTGCTGAGAAGCAACACCCGCAGAACTAACTTCCGTGGGTGTCGCTTCTCCACAGTGCATTGGTGCTTGGTAGGAAGTGCACTCAATGGGGCTAAAACGGCAGGATAAACACATACAAATTAACAGGTTTTTTTTTTTTTTTCTCGAAATAAGCCAAATCCAGAAACCGAAACTAAGCCAATTTTGGCTGAAATTCAGAGTATACCTTGGGGTCCATTGTTTTCAAAAGGTATTAATCTGAAATCTGTCCTATTATGCGAGAAAAACCAATGTAGATGTGGCCACGGTACGGGGCTCAAAGCTAGTCTGATAAGCACACATTCCTGTTTATCTCAGTTTTGCTTCACATAGATTTGGCTCATTTCGTAAGAAAAAAACTCAAGTATTGCAGCCGCATGCTTAGGAGAGAAGCACATCCTCAATGCAGAATGGTGACAGTGCGTCTGCTGTATCTTATTTTTTTAACGAAATATTTACATTGCAGTAAAATTTTCAAAATCAAACGGTCTATTTTGCATGAGTATAAGTTAGGCAGAGATGCCCCGACAACCTGGGTCAATCATTCCTGACTGGAGAAAAGGTATTGCATATAGCAAGAATATTTATAAATCCCCTTAATTAGGTGTAGCTGGGCATCTCATAGGCATAATTTTATGTCAAATGCGCCTTTTACTTGCCAACCTAATGTATGCATTGAACTTTCTGAGGCCACAGTTGATAAATATAGTTAGATTAAAATTAATTTAGTTTAGAAATGGACAAGTGAAAGCTTGAGAACAACCTTCATGAGTTCAGCTGGGTTTTTGTTTAAGCATGGTGCAGTAGTGAAAGGCTTAGAGAAACTATTTGATTTGAAAATATTTGGCTGAAACTACTATTTGCTTTGAACTGAAAATCCACTATTCACACCATGACTAAAAATCAAATGACATTTTCGAGTAAATCATGAGTCCAATTCACTACTTTGACTAAAAATAGTTTCCAATATGATCTAATTACTTTTTGGCATTGGAAGCTACAAAACCTACATTACAATTACCACTACTTTCACAATGATTCTGCAATACTCAAGTTTATTCATTAGATAAACTGAAAAAAGGAAGTTAAGGATTTCTGTCTTCTTGCTCAACAGCAAATATCTGAGACTTCTATGGTGCTCCAACTTGACATATTGCTGTAAATCACAAAAGCTTGTTGCAACAAAAGACTCAAATCTGAAGATTATAAAACACCGCATAATGAGTCCTGAGCATGGCAAGAAGCTAATCAAAATGTTTAATTTCTGCAAAATGCTGTTAGCATAAACATTGTGCAAAGTCAAATCGCAAAAGTAATCGTAAAATAATTGCAGTATTCCCTAAGGTTGCAAATAATAATTAATTACTTTTTGTGCAGAAGTAGTTGCAATTAGTTCTGAATTTAGGTAATTACGATTATAAATAAATGGCATTTCAAAGGTAACTTAGTATTCAAATATGCTTACAGCTATAAAGAAAGGCGTATCACCTAGTGCTCAGAAAGTGAAGCGGTACTTTGCAAGCACGCTTCGTGAGAAATTCCCGACTCACCCCTTTCGCTTCTGGAAGTTTTACAACTCCAGCGTTGTGTTCACATAGGTAATGAAACAGGTTCTGAAACGGGCAAAGGCAACATTAATACCACATCACAACCCCATGAAACAGAGCATTAGAAAAAGAAAGGTTAAGCTTGACTGATGATACAGCTTAAAATGGAGCACCGAAGATTTACTGATCAAAATGTAAGGGTACAAGACCCTAGGTGTACTGTTCATAATGTGCATATCCAACATACATAATCATAAGACATTATTAGCAAGAAAAACTATATACCCATACATATGCCACTTAGAGCATGTGCAAACCCTTCACTCTCGCAAAGCTTCTTTCTGCACATGCGCATGGCCCTCTGGTGGAATGTACAATTATTTTGTTAACTGATGGTAGTTCTACAACAAGAGAAAAAACAACCTTCTCCACAGTCAAGACAGTTTTTTTGCAGGACCACCTCAAATGCCCATTTATACAAGCATACTTATAACCTGCAATGATTAAGCCTTGGGGATGAAGACAGGAGTGGAGAGTGGCAAATCGTGAGCGCAGACAACGGCGATCTTGAGAGATTGAACGAGAGAATGACAGGTAAACCATGAAAGGAAAGCAGACATAGGGCTAGGTGCAGCAACGTGTTGAACTCGTTTCGTTGCTGGCCAATGTTTTCTTTGTGCCATGCATGGCACTAAAGTCTTCTTGCCAAATAAAGCTGAAAAAAAGACAGTGTGTACCGATCTTGCCACTAATGATTTGCTGCCTGACTGCCCTAACAGAGGCTTCGCCTGGCATCCTGGGACCGTTTCGAGGTGCCCGAATTGTGTGGGAAGATGGTGGACCTTCTTTCTATATTAATCATAAAAACTATGAATGAATTTATGGTCCATTGCAGGTTCAGAATAGCAGGCAGGACAAGCTCCGCCCTAGAAGCCCTTCATTCTTTTCACTTTAGAAGAGCGAACGCTGGAAAGGAAGTGAGTGGACAGGAGAAAACAACCAAATATGATGAGCAGAGAGCATTGTGGGAAAGACATGTCTTGCTACTCCTGCAACAGACTATAAGTATCTTAGCCAAGTGTTGGCAGCAGCTCTGAGGCTTCCAGGAGGATTTTTTTCAAGTTCACACGGCCAACATATGTGCAATGTGAACGACTCAAGAAAATGTGAACCCACCTCGTGTAAACATGTGTACTGCACATGGTACGGTGCAACTTTCTCTTCACCCTTAATCTCTACACTGATGTGGAGGCGAATGGCACCGGAAACCGCAGACTTGTCCGTCCGCTTTTCTGTGGAGAGATCAGAACGGCCGACATCACCGACAAAATTCCAATTTCCGACCAACGCACACATTCATTTCCTGGTTTCATTAGTTTGTGCAGCGAGACATTATATGCTTGGATTAGAACTCAGTTCAATCTCATCTGCAGAAACTCTGCAAGACAGTTTTTTCAAACTTGAATGTGAACATTTAACACAAGTCTGTCTGGTTGGGTGAAAATATTGCTCCTCAATGGCCATCACTACAGTCGCCCCTAAACAAGAGGCTGAGGACCTCAAAATGTTTTAATCCTTTTAAATAAGCCTAAATAGTTTTATGGCTTTCACCAAACTGACTCAACGTTGTCTGAAGCACGTATGCCACCCGTTTCATGATCCTTTTAAAGGATCCGTCGATGGTTTTATAAACTTTTAAAATAACTCGTAAATTTTTCTTTTTTTTTAAATTCTGTCTAACTAGTTGACAGATAAAAAAACGAAACAAGAATAAGTCTTAGATTACATGTGCTGCTCTTCATATATAAAATGAAACTATGAGAATTGGACTCCCTTTCATTCCCACTTCCCACTTTTCCCCCTAAGCCTGCCAGTCCGATAAAACAATGATAAAAACTAAATTATTTTTTTAGCAGCGCATAATTCGCTTAACCGGGCTCGCCGGAGATCGAGCACAAAGAACCATCAGCCTCAGAATTAGCGGACAAAACAATTCTGCAACCAGTAGTCGCTTTGGAACGTGACGCGTTCTGCAGAATACATGGTGCTATCCCGACAAAATAACTTCACGCGTTTCAGGGTCCCATTAGGAAGAAACGGGCACGCACCAAGGTTGTACCAGACATCCATCTCCCCACTCAGTGTTCGGACTTCGATGATTGTTTGGCCGAGAAAATCGTCCGACTCCCTCGTCAACTTCTGCCGCAACTTTGACTTCAGGTCGTTGTCTTCATCCCTGAAGAGATCCGTGCAATTGACACGTCAAGTTCAAGGGAACGTGTCACACTAAGTTCTGGGGAACATCAAAGTTCTAGAGAACGTCATAGTCTGGGGAATTAGGAAATAAGAGCTTTGAAGTACAGAGAAAGCAATGAGATGAAATAATAAAAAGAAATTAATTATAGAGCCTCAAAAGGGCCAGTTGCCATTTCATTCATTGATCTCAGCGCAATATAGGCTGCCATTTTGAGAACCCAAATGACGTTTTGTCTCACGACATGGGCCATGGGCCTTTTCTGCGCTGCTGTGGCTTTCCTGATGCAAATCAAACATTTTCAAAAAATATTTAGAGGACAGTGTTTTTAAAGGATGCTCAGAAGAGAGCAAGATTCCACAAAACATTGGAAGATTTTAACAAGTGCCCAAAGCATGGCTTTACAAGCACTTACCAGACTCGCACTTTGATACGGTCCGAAGAGTTATGGCACTCGCTGCAACAATTAAAAAAAAAAAAAGCTTTTAATTTCTTTTTTTGGAAATCACTGTCACTGCAAGAGCATTCATATAAACACCTACGTAGCTAACACGGATGCGGAGGTATGTAGATCATTCTATAGACTTGTAGGTTGATGGAACATGCATACTCTATGAGAGCACGATAATAAGACAAGTGAACTGATATACGTAGGTTTATGATAAATAGTGGGATAGCTGGAATAGGTTCATATCACAAACGCAACCAAGTAATAAAAGACAGAGCAATTAACATATTTCCTAAAGCTATACCGAAATTCTGCTTCCAACATTAGGTGTTTCGCATATTTTGCTACATGATACAAAAAAATTACAATCCTACCCACCCTAGATGCTGAGATATTCCTCCCACAAATCTGCAAAGTCTAACATTCGTGTTTTGAGGAAGTCCAGTTTTAGCGTCAACTCCAGTGAAATTTCAAATCGCTTAGATGTTATAAACTGATATCAACGTTCAAATATCAAGCTCAAATATCAAAATCAAAAGTTGGTAGACAAGGAAAAATATAGCTAAGTTTTTTTCAATTTTTAGAATGCAAGTTTTTGTGAAATAATTTAGCATTAAAAACCCATTCCCCCTTTAAAGGAGCCATTTGCGTTGAAATACTGACAACAGACACAAAGGAAAACATCTCTCCAACCTCACGTGCTTTAAACAGCTTTATTTTCATGGGCTCAATATTTCATGAAATTTGCAAAGTTAGAGCTTCGGGAATATTTCACGAGCATAATGTTTTGCGACTCGAAGTGGTGGACTGTATATTCGTAACCATAGGTTTGTGTAATCACGCGATAAATTTTTTACAAAATCTTTCAAATTGCAATACTCATCGAAATGAGATCCTCGTGAAAATTAAGTTGTTTACCCTAACCAGTGGGTGCCAATTTCATTAAAACCAGTTCCAGAATGGCCAACAATGGTCACGAATGCAAGCAGAAAAACGAAACGGCACTCACAAGAAAAACTTTTCGTTCCACACTGGGTTCAGGTCACGCGGCATGGTCCTTGTTCTCTTCTTTGTCTTGCCAACCTGAACCGTCACGTAAGGGTCGCTGGTTCCGCTTTTATCTTTCGCGATCAGACCCTGAGCACAGATGACTGTGCAGGGATGCAAAGAAGGCGGGGTCAGGCATTTGCAATGTTGCAAGTCTAAGTATGAGGCATTACTCCAAATGTCATTAAGAACAATGTTAATTAATCAATCAATTAATCAATCGAATGCCTATCACTGTTACTGGACCAGGCAAAGACCTCCCCACAAGAAATTCAAGTTCTCCTCGCGGACTTTGCATCTTGGAACTGAAGCAGCACATAGTGCAAACCTGTCACGAGAATTTTGTCACTTCACACACAGTCTAAATCAATTGAATGTTTTGTTCAACAGCAATTAGCTGCAGTAACCTGTAGTTGTCAAATTCTGAAAGATCTGACACAGCCATTGGGTCAACAAAGTGTTAGTCCAAATCTTGTAGGAGGCAAATTCGGAAACCACTCCTAAACTCCTATAACCCAGAGCCTCTTGACCCTACTGTTAAGACCAAACAAAACAGGAGAGGATTCTATGTTGGTGGGAAAACCTTAAAAAAGAAACATACTAGAAGCAATTTCGTCAAGAGTCTTGGCAAGATGTTTCTAAAGGAGTCATCCAAGTTGCCTTGCTAAACATTGGCAACCATTTTAAGACTTGAAGGGAGTTCCTTACCAAGTTTTATTGTTAAGACATGGCAAAAGTTTAATGGAAAGATATTGATGCAGGAAAGCACTCCGTAAAATAAATATTACCAGAAGCAAATGGTCCAGAGCTCTAGCCACACAATCTCTGCACCAGCGAACCTTACAGTAAAATGCCACTCAAGTTGCACTCTGATCTGCATTAAAAGGGAGTAAGGGTCTTCAAATAAAAAATATAAAAAACCACTAATTTTTAAGAAATCAGTTCAGAAATCTTTACAGCCTGGAGTATCTCGCCCCAAAATATGGATGCACAGTACCATCTCTAGCTATTTTAAAAACAGCAGATTTCAATCTCCAGGAGCTGGATTTCAAGAATAGGAGAAACTTTGAGAGTAACTTTCTTAGTATTGTTGGTTTCTACAATAACTGAACTGCATCCTAAAGCTTCACTAATTAATAAATGAAAAGTAATTAGCTGCAACTTGAGGCAATTATAACCCCATTTATTTCCTTTTTGCGATTCTGATTTATGTTTAATAAATAACACCCCTTAAAAAATACCCTTTTAGCTTAGGGGTGTATGGTGGATTCTTATAAAATATTATATGTAGTTAAAAGAAGAGTTTTTAAATAAAAAAATCACTTTAACAGCCCACTGGAAGTGACCTAATGTAGTAGTAGTAGGAACGTTTATTTCACTTTTTCGCATTAAGAAATGTTTACCTACTTAAAGAGGATTATATATTTTGACATATACTTTGCTTGGAGAGATATTTTTAATCTCATTGCAGATTCAAAACCACCATTAAGAATTACGTCTTCGCACTGTATTTGAGTGAGACACATTGTTAAATAAGAACCTAATTTTAAGAACCCTCAACCCCCTTAATGTAATGCGGCGGCTGCGGTGGGATGGAAGTGGATGTGGTGAGAGGGCACCTAAGCTATTTGGCACATTACACATGAGTGAGCGTGATGCCACGAGGAAATCAGAATGAGTATTCTGGATGTGGCAACTACCTAAACCACAGAGATTGCAAACTTCCTCTAACCACCACAGCACTGTTCACTTCAGGAGATAGTTCACTCACGGTCCTCAAAACAGGAAAAGTTTTTATACTAAAAGTTCTCTTTAAATGCAATACTGTACTAGACCAATACAAAGACTGCATTGTGAGCTAACCAAAACAAAATGCACAGCCTCATAGACTGGGGCTGCAGTGAACTCGGACCATTCAGAGACTAGTACAACATAAGGGGATTCACTAAATACTACCTGTATAAAAATCAAAATCGCAAACACTTTTTTTAAAATTTAAGTGATTTCAAAAGGAACATTCAAGATGGCTTCCGAGACTGCAGCATTCAAAGACCCGTATTTATTATACTAATCTCTGAATCGTATTCAAGCAAAGAAATCACATCAGTGATGTGCAGACAACATAAACATGGTGGTTAAACACTGAATAAGTAGCACACTCTACGAGTTAGTCTACTCGATGTCAAAGTCTGCAATGCCGACTCTCAAGACTCGCCAACGACGCTTTGCTAGAAGGCGTCGGAGTCCGTTCTAAGATCCGACAGCTTAAAAGAAAGAAGTCCAAGAGTGGGCGGCAAGGTACATGCAAATGCAAGCGAGTCTGTGCGCACATGCACGGGAACGTGCGGACAGAAATGACACTGATTATGCAGCATGCGACGACCAAAAAGAGCGGGGCAGTAAGGCTCTAGAAGGATGCAGCATGCAGAAATGCAGAGGCATGTATTTTTTTTGCTTGTTTGCAAAGACAAGTTTGGAGCAAAACTAAAAACGAACCAGCTGTAGTCAAGTCGCAAGGTCAAATTTACATTGTGTTGTACTTTTCCAATGTACCAGTGTGGTACCCTCAAGTAAACAAGAGTAGTTTGTACTGTGTTCGGTTTGGCACTGAAGACATTTTAACTGGCCGAAGTGAGACTGCCACAGAAGCACAGTATTTCCTTGACACAATGCTCAAATTTTTGTTAGAGGTAAGGAAAAAAAACAAAAAAAACAAGAAAATACATTAAACTATCCCACAATGTTTGCAGCCAAAAAGAAACCTAAACATCTAGATCTGTTGGAAGAAAAAAAAAAAGACTTATAACTATTCCTCAAATTTTGCAATCTTCAAAGTAAACCAATTTGCAAAGGGAGGCAGACTGCATTCATATTAAAAAAAGCTCTATTACTACTGTTAAGTATGAATACAAATACAGCTTCTTTATATCCTATACTAACGTGTAAAAAAAAATCTAGGGACTTTAATATACTTTTATGCAAACTGCAAACCAAAATTCCCCAGCCTTACTTCTGGGACGGTTTGAAATGCTTCAGCTTACATAAGCCTGTCCAGGTGACCTACTGCAATGCATATTCGAAAAGGTCAGATCTTTGTAGTGGGCAATGCCATTAATGAAGACGTCTATTTTCCTAGCATGGCACATCAAAGCACCTTATCATTGCAGCAATATATAATAGGTAATGAGGAGAGCGCACATGAGCTGGTAGACACCAAGTACCCTTGAATTGGGTGTGGAGATACAAATGTGTCAATAAGAACAGCAACCATATTCTCAATCCAATAGTATTCTTAGTGGCAACAAGTATCTCCTGGTACGTTTCTCTCAGCTGGAAGCGCAGAAAATCGACTAAATCCAAAAGCACAAGCTTCTGCAACCTACACCGATTCCCCAACACAGCTGTCTCAAAAAAAATGCATACACTGACTTTCCTGGTACTTTTTACTAGTTATGCACAAAACGTAAGCCTTTCTCTTAATGGCCATTGCAAAATAGTGACTAAGAAACAGCCAATACAAGATGGCCATTACAAGCTAACTGATACGAGATAACCACAATGGGATAACCACCGAGGGATAACCACTATGAGACAGCTGTTACAAGATAGTCATTGCAAGAACGGATTCATTGTGAGGGTGGATTGAATGCCCAGGTGCATCCCGCCCATACGACGAAGAGTGCATAACCGTACTACTGGTGGACAACAATTTGTTCTAAAATCCACCAACAGTAGTCCCATGCCGTGCTGCAGACCGCTGCCTTAAGGAGGAGATTGGCTCCACTACATTCGAGGAAAGGAGAGGCCATCGCCAATGGCCGGTGTGTTTCTTTTTGAGGGAGCCTAGCCACAAAAAGAGCCCGTTGAGAGATCCCCCATGCCTTTAGAAACATACCCTCTAGATGTGCTGCTAACTTGGAGGCTACTCGAGTGTGTAAATCTCAAGATTAAAAAAAAAAAAAAAAAGACTGGCTTGCAGGTTTGAAAGGAACAAAAAGAATGGCGGCTCAAAGCCTGCACCGAGAGACTAGCTTGCGCTAGAGCCCGAATGTTCTGTGTTGATGCGGTTGAGCTGCGAAGACTGCGACACTTTAAACCAAACAGAGCTCGTGCCGTGCTTTATGCAGCTGCATCGGTATTCCCTTTCGTGACCTGCAGATTCTTTAGATGATTTCACATTCAATGGTTTCAAAACTTCTGACGAGTTAGTAACTGTACTGTTTGAAAAGGCACACATTCAGTCGATACAGTAGGACATGTTAGGTGTCGCCATCCCTAATACTTTCTGGTCAAAGGTATGTCACAATTATTTAATTGAAAGTAACACTCCACAGAATGTTTGTAACCAGCTGAAGATTGAAAGAAATGAAAAGCGGCATTAAGATTCTTTAGCAAGGAAGGTACATGACCGCCAATGATCTGAAACCTTTCTTTACTCATCAGATAACCAATTTTCAATTTTTTTCCTCACCTACACTCTAGAGTAGTAATTCTGTATCTTGTAGGGTCATAAGAGCTATGAAAGTTACATTCCCCCACCAATCTTTCCAATCTAAAGCAGTGCAAAACTTTGATTTATCTTGCAGAAATGTTGTACAGAATACATAAATAAAGCTTCTAGAAAGGTGAAGCAAGTTCTAAAACACAGAACATTCGGAGCTCCAAAGCAGAGCATTGCAGCCAGCGCTCATCTAAGCGACCACTTGCAAAAAAAAAGAAAGAGAGATGCCGAGCCAAAAACATATGCCAGGGGGGTACCTGGAGCGATCCCCAAACGCAAAAAAACCTGGCCCCTAGAGGGAGAGAGGGGGTTGCAAGGGCCTGACGCGGATACCTGTGATGGCTATTTTGCACGACCACTTGGAAGTGCCCTCGAAGATGGACTCTTCGGCCACCTGGATGGCGTCAATGTGAGTGTCGGGGTCAATCGAGAAAGTCAGCCTGAAACAGCAACCGGACACAAAAAGAAAGGGGGGCTTGCCTTGTGAGGCGCGCTGCGAGGAGGGACATACCGGGTTCCTGTTGTCGCCCGGGGGAAATTAGCGCAACTATTGCTGCTGCAACTAACCTTGCCGCAACTGGCATTGCCACAATTGACGCTGCCGCAACAGACGTTGCCACAACTGACACTGCCACAACTGACGTTGCCGCAACTGTTGCTGCCCCAACTGCCGCTGCCGCAACTGACGCTGCCGCAACTGATGCTGCCGCAACTAATGTTGCCACAACTGATGTTGCTGCAACTAATGTTGTCTCAACTAGTTCTGCCACTACTGTCGCCGCCACAGCTAGCGTTGTCGCAACCAATGTTGCCACAACCTATCGCAATGTCGAGGGGCCGTGGAGCAGTGAAGGATGTCAATTTTCGGATGCTTGATGTATCGACGGCCACTTCCAGCAATCGTCCACTGTGTCACGAACTTCCAGTAATGCCTTTCACAGAGAACCATCCAAAGATGAAGTAAGGAGAGGGAGGCTTTACATGACTCGCTCTGCAGTGAACAGCCATTTACAAGTTTTAAAACCAGGCCAACTGATGCCAGTGTTCCTATTGACTAGTGTGCTCCAGCACTTGTCACGTAACAGGGAGTTCAACCTGTATCCAACTCAAATAAGCTAGATGAAGTCTCGCTCCGAACCCAAACTCAAAGCCCTTCAAACTATGGCATCAAATGTGACCCAACCTGAAGTTTCTTTGGCCAAATCTAGAGGAAATACTTAAAACCAGCTATACAACCAATAAGACTGCCACAAAGCCCAATTCAATGAGAACAATGAGGCCTGATAAAAGTGTTGGTCTCAGAACTGCCCATTCTAGGCAAACAGGAACTACCCTTTTCTATTCTTCTAAAGTGCACTCCAAAAATTAACAATAATCTTAAGCTATTACTAAAACATTACAGATAAATTGCCTCATAATTTCAGACCTCTTCTGCTATACGTAAGGTGAGACCAAATTGTGCCGAATTTTTTCCTCAAAACTGAGTCTATATGCAAGATAAAATCTTTCCACTATTGAGCAGGCTTCTTTGTAAAAAAAATGAACAATTAGCAGAACTGATAGAGATTGTTCCAGACAGATCATTTTCTCCCGAGTATCGTGAAGCAGTCATAAACTTCGCCAACCACCACACGAGTTCTGACTCCATTTTACTGCGCAGCCGACAAAGCAGAATTTCACACAACGGCTTTTATCAAAGAGCGTTGAATAAAACAGCGAAAGATGAAATGTCAAGCCAGACGCCAGAGGTCATCCCCAAACTTTCCCATTGCGAATCATGATGTCAGATAGCCACAACGAATTGCCCGGAGCGCTCCACGACCCCTCAAGCGATGCCGCAGCGTGGTGGTGATGCGCACCGAAGCTCACTTGTCACAAGTTCCACACAGGGGCACACAAGAGGATGACACAGCACAGCACCAACCACAACCATGTCAACGTGAGCGACAAACACACACAAAAAAAAAAAAAGAAAACCACAAACATGGAAACGCGGGAGGTCACACAGGTCCCACAAAGGAATCGCCGCCAGCGTCGACCGTTGGGAGCTTGCGGGGGTAAGCAATCACGTCACATTAATCACGTCACCATGATCACCACGTCACAGGGGCTCTCGCTCGGCAGGCAGGGGGGAAACGTAGCACACCTTCCGCAGCGGCGTGCCATTGCAGGCTGGACTTCGTTCCAGGCACCACAGGTGGTGTACTCTGGCGACTCTCGGATTCTTTCGAGTTTCAGCGTTCTTTGACGCTTTCATTTGGAGGTTTGGAAATGTGTGTGTGCTCAACTGGTGGAAAAGCCATGTCTGGAAGCCAGCTAGGTTCCAAAGAAAGCTGTGACAAGGTCTAGTCTGCTGCAAGATGTGCTCTGGCAGCATTGCATGAAGCTCAGAGTATGAGTGGCAATGACAGATGCACTTTTACGGGATCTGGTCTACGCTATCAATGGAAAGAATGCCTCGCGTTGACCAAAAGTAGACCAAGTGTTCCTTCGGCCACTTACACTTCTGGTCAACGCTTCACAGCTATTTATGTCTCTGCAGCATCTACACTAAAGACCAGGGCTACATTCTGCAAAAATGTTTGCAGTAACAAGCTGTTGATAAAACTGTATGTGGAGTTATTCTAAAAGGGATTCTGCATTGATGTAAAAGGTATTTGAAGTTCAAAGCAATTGATACATTTTAACTTAAGGCATTTTATACAAAATGTACCCTTAAGAAATACATTTTATACAAAATGTCCACTTAAGAAATTGCAAGATACGTTTCAGATAAGCTTTCTTTCTGCACACCTGAAATAGAAATGAGTGCAGTTAAAATTAAGTGCACTACATTAGCAAGGAACAAATGCAGAGTTTGGTTTGAAAAAGCCAATGTAAGCCAATCAGCCAAATGACTCCATCAATACTTTCAACATTTTTACTTGGAAAAATTTTAGAAATGTACTATGAGGTCGGCTGTCATGCTTCTCTTGGAAAAGTATGCCATCTACTCCAAGTAAAGTAGCCGTAGTCCTGACATATACTGAGATTAACTTATATACTAAAACTACACTTGAAGCACTACATGAAAAAATGCCTCCTAAAACTGCACTCCTATGCAAAGTTTGTTGATTACACAGGTTACAGCACAGTCAACAATACTGTATTAGCAGCAATTTTCAAAATATCTTGCAGAACCTAAACTACAGAGTACACGACAAAAATGGAACAGAAGCATTGAAAGCTGCCACTCAACATAGGTCAAGAACCTTCTGTCTAGACTTTCCCGACAACCGAAATGGCCTCAATCATTGCCAAGGCATTGTCTTCTAAACGGTATCCCCACCTCCTCTTATTCTGACGTTTCCCCCGATCTGAAAAATAGCTCGCAGAAGATCAACCTTGTCACAGCCATCTTCGGTGAAAGCCGGCAGATGTGGCGGTTCCTGCCAGCGAGACCTCTGTGGTTCTCAACAAAGAAGGATGCCCTCCAGAGGGAGTGGTGCACGTGTCGGTTGTACCTACCAGTGATGGCTATTTTGGCAGACCACTTGGACGTTCCGTCAAGGACACTTTGCTTTACCGCCTTCTGGTGGCCCGCATGGCTCTTAACATCCACGCTAAACACTTCCCTGAAGCGGCACCACACAAAAGTCCACAAAGGTTTGTACCGCTGCACGACTGTTTGCAACAGAACAGCTATCACAAAAATTCTGAGCACACTCGCTACACATTCGCTGAAACACAAAGCAAAAGGGCCGTCTTTTGAGAACCCACGCAGAGCTGGTGTGGTAAAAATGTGCCAGATGCACCTAAGGAACGTCTACACGGCTTTCCATATAATGTAAGTGGCCTGCACATAAAAGGTTATCGGTTTCTGCAGTCAACAGAAATTACATTCCTCCATTTTAAATGCCAGAAAGTTATGCTGCAACTCTTGATACGAACAGCCCTGTCAGTGTTTTCTTTGCACAACTGGGCGGCACAAAAGTGTTGCGTTGCATTTTGGTAATATGTCCCAGTACAACTCTACAAACCACTCAATCAATTTTCTTGGCCACCAGTACTGCACAGACAAAATGAAGTTTCCTTTGATGCTGTCTTAGAAGCTTCATGATGCAGCTTAAAGAATAAAATTGGTCCGAGCAGATTTCACGGCCCAACAGGATCATGCACTTCTTATAACAGGGCATTTGGTTTGTTTTCTTTCAGCCATTTATTTCTTTTACTTTCTGCTTCTCCTCTGGAACCAGTGGAAAAACTTTCTAGCAAACTGTCTTGAGTCTGACTAAGTTTTGCTCAAATTCCCAGCATCTCAAACCTTTGCCAATTTCCCAATTTTCCCCAAGTTTATTCCATTTTCAGTGTTACCAGACTTACTTTACCTATAAGGCCCGTTCACACTCGTGCAGCCGAGTACGACTGAGAGAGACGAGACCTGTTGAAACCTCTTAAAATTTCTTAGGACGAGAGAACAAACTGGCACTCTGGCGCCACCTATGCAGTGACCCTAGCATTGCATTTCACAAGAGCGAAGGTTTTGTGGGATTTCTGAGGTCAAATGTACGCAATACCTATAAGAAAGGCTCGTTTAGAACGTTGAGAAAAGTTTTTCGAGCCAAGAAAGAAAGGATATTGCACAAGAGAAATAAAAAATATGCTGGACTGCTAAGTTTACACCGCTACCGGAATGGTGCCAGTGTGTCCTCTCATTGTAGGAGATATTAAGAGGTTCCAAGGCACCCGGTTCTAAGAGGTCGCAAGTGTGTGAAGGGGTCTATACTCCGTCTCACTAAAACCGCGCAGCACAGCCAAAGCTACAGGGGAGAGAGTATACAACAACCTGCTCAAGAGGAGGGAAAGGAGGAATGGGAGAGAAAAGCTGGGATTCCCTCATTCCACCTTTCCCTTCTCTTGAACAGGTTGGGATACACTCTCTCCCCTGTAGCTTTGGCTGTACTACACAGTTTTAGTGAGACGGTGTATACACAGGCCCTGTCCGCTTTAAGTACAAGCTTGGCGAAAAATGACCAGGAGTGCACTTCCGGAAAATTTGGTTCAATGACCTCGACAGTTTGTGCCTACATCTAGCCACAATTAAACAATCACCCAACTTTCCCAGCCTCTTTTGAAATCTGTCACTGCCCAAATAATGAAAGCTAGTATTATGAATAATAACTTTAGGCATAGATATACACAAAGGAATAGACCCTTTCCGAAATTCAGTCTGGCCACTTTGATCGCTATCATCATCTGTGGAAAGGCACCTGTGCCATACCAATGGCGGCCTTCTAACGACTCATAAAGGAAGACGTTGAAGATGCTTCTAAGCGGATGATGCAAGGCCTGTACATCCGAGGGGTCAGTACGACGCGACGTAGGAATGAAACACAAGAGCTACGTAAGCGTTCATTTCTAATAACTCAGATTCAGTCAATCTGCCGGCTGCACACAATTGGCTTCAAAGCATTTTGGTGTATAAAATTTTCCCGAGGCATCTGAGTGGGTTGGAGCTTTGTTCTGAACGCAGGTTCTTGGTCACCATCGAACTGAAAGTGATCGAGAAAGAACTCACACTGAAGAATTCCTCGCGTGCCGTTGACTTGCAAAAGTGACGGTGCCAATACAAGTTCATTTCCGCCATTGATATGGCAAAAGCTAAACTGCTTTACGAACCACCAGATGGCACTGAATTTCGAAAAGAGTCTATTGTACCAGAAGCCCAAAACACCATAGCTTACTTACGGGCGGGAGACAACTGGCTTGTTGATCACAAAGCTAATATTAGATTCAAAATATTTACAATAAATGTGCTAATCAAAACCAAATAACTGACTTGTTGATCACTAACGTAATATTAAATTCAATATAATTACAATAAAAGTGATAATATAAAATAACATTAATGAAATGTTTAACAAATACAAGAGACTTTAGGAACTCTATTACTTTTAGTTTTAAACATAGGACAGACTTTCTTAAGATGATCCCACTATATATTAATATAAAATAGATCCACCACTGTTATATGTTTGAATGTTTAAATATGAACACAAAATAAATTATTGAAACATAGACCCCAAATATATTGAACACAACTATGCTTCCATTTCATAGACATTCTAATTTCCTCACACCAAATCATCATCCTTTTTATGCTTAAAACACAAAATTGTAAGCTTCAACGATAATAAACAACATACACAATATGATTCATGAAAATGAAGCACTTAAAAATATATTCAACTTAGAAATTTAGTTACTGGCAAGACTTTGCCATTTTAATTTTTAAGCTGGCTCTTAAAGAGTCCCACAGCCTGAAGGGAGAATTTTCCTTTGAAGGCTGTTCCCCTTTATAGTTTAAAAGGTAACAGTCAAAGCTCATTAGATGCCAGGAAGTATTAGTTTGGTTAAGTGGGTTAGTCTTGTTAGCACAGAAAAGTCAACAAAGAACAAAACCATGGAAAGGGCATACCTGATTAATTCGAAAATTTCAGGCTTATCGCGCTCCCTAATCTTCATTCTTTCCTTCATGGCCATGATGATGTTGTTTGCTTTGTCTTCGGCTCCGTGTTTCGTGCTTTTCTCCGCTGCCCCTGTTGTAAGAAATGAAGTAGCCATTTTGAAGTTCTCCAACTTCCCCAGCTGTTCAGTCTCTGTTATTCAAGGCATTCAACTACTTTTTTCCACATTCTTGGATTTACTTTGAATGTATTAGCCAAATTCCACAGCTTCTGGATGTTTCCTTTGATTACATAGGCAAATTGCCTGGGTTCTCTAGGTTACCCCCAATCATTTGAGCTAAATTCCCAATTTTCTCTAGATTACAAAGCAAATTCCGTAGGTTGGCACACTCTTACCCAAAAAGTTCAACTACTTTTCTCCACATCCTTGGGTTTGTTTTGAATGTATTAGCCAGATTCCACCTCTCCTACAGGTCTTCCCGATTGCTTAACACAATACACCAATATCTCCAGATTTTCCCCAATTGTTTCAAATAAATTCACGATTTTTCCTAAATGTTTTAGGCAATCTAATAAGGTTTGTAGACTCTTATCCAAAC
Source organism: Ixodes scapularis (assembly GCF_016920785.2). Taxonomy (NCBI): domain Eukaryota; kingdom Metazoa; phylum Arthropoda; class Arachnida; order Ixodida; family Ixodidae; genus Ixodes; species Ixodes scapularis. The sequence goes on from NW_024609837.1 coordinate 13,279,195, forward strand.
TGTCCAACTACTTCTCTTCATGTCCTTGAGTTTGTTTTGAATGTATTAGCCATCCAAAGCTCCTGTGGTCTTCTCTGAATGTATAGCCAAATTCCTTGACTTCTCCAAGTTTCCCTATTTGTTTCAGATAAATTCCCAACCTTCTGTAACTGTATGAGGCAAACTCCTCAAGCTGTTTGAGCATATATAACTGCTAAATTTTAAAACTTCTGCAGTTTTCTGAGTCACTAAAAGTACTCCTCAATTTTCATATATTTCTGTAAATCTGTAAGAACTTCACAGTTTTATGAGGAATTCCCTGAATGTTTATTCAAAATACATAACTTCCCAGGTTATTCCCAACTGTTTTAGACAAATTCCTGACTTTCCAGGGGTCAAATTTCCTAACTCCCCCAAATTACCCTAAAGGCATTGGTCGACACCCCAGGCTGTCCACGCATGTAACAAGTAATTTCCTTCTCACGGTTTCCCCAAATTTTCAAACAAAATTCCCCACAACTTTTGAAGATTTCTCTAAATACAATATTCAACCTCCCCAGAATGTCCCTAGACAAGTACTCCAGGTAGTCCTTCATGTAAAAGCCAAAGTTTGACTTCTCCGGCTTATACTAACTCTGTAAACCAAATTTCCCAACCTCCTCCGGTTCTCCCTAAGTATACTGTCAATTTTTACCATTTTGTCCCTGCACATATTAGTGAAATTTCTTGACTTCCCTATGTTTTCCCCCAAGTTCTCAAGTAACACTTTCCGAGATTTCCCTATTTCCCCTAATCCTCCCTGCATGTATTGGTTAACATAAAGCACACATTTTCTCCACGCTTATTATGCACATTTTTGAAAAATCCCTCAACTGCTTCAAGTTTTCTGCAGACATCTTGGCGACATCGCATGACTTACAAATTATTTTCCAGCTAGTTCAGTCAAAATAATTTTGGGAAAGAAAGCTGCACGACGATAGATTTCACTAATACCTAAATCCTACCAGGTTTTACATAAAATCTTGAATATGCCACTGACCCAAAACTAATGTTCATTGGGCACGCATTCCAAAATTTCAACTTTACCAACATTGCATGATAGCAGTGGGACGGCAATTTTATTTATAAAAAAAATATCCCAAATTCACTTCGAAAAATCCCATTGAATATCAATATATCTCACTAAACCAAAATTTAAAAAAAAACACAAAATTTTGAAGGAAGCAAAAATATTACCAACACTTGCTGCGCTAGTAAATTAGCTCATTTGTCAGAGACTCGCGGGAGCGGCCGCATCGGCGCGATGGCCCCTCCCATCTCTCGGCTTCCCCGCAGTACACAGATGTACCACAGAGAAGCACGCTTCTCGGGCACGCGAACGCAAGCGCGCGAATAAACTTTTACATTCGAAAGACAACAAAATCTATTTTTTTTTTAAAGATGTAACAAATTTCCCCGCGGTAACAGCCATTAATCTTTGCGGCAGAAAATGCGCATAACCGATTGTGTTAAAGGACACATGCAAAGGAAAAAAACATTTTTTTTTGACAGCTTAGATGGAAAAAGGATGTCATAAAACGATTTTACAACGAAGAAAAAAAAATTTTAGAGCTATATTTACGGCGCTATACGAATTTGTAGTTGGCGCTCGTGGGAGCCGCCGCTGGTCACGTGGTAGGCCCGCGCGCCGCCGCGCTGCGTTGCCGCCGCACGCTGAGCGTTGTGCGAACGCCGCTTCAACGCGTTTCTCCACGCCGCCGTCGCCGCCGCCGCACAAGTTCGTCTGCTTCGGGGCGCCGCCGCCGTCGTCTGACCGGCGCACAAGTCTATCACGTCTGCTTGCGCTTTTTCAGGAGTTTCCTTTGGGCTCTAAAAGTTACTTATTCGTCTTGGTTTTTTGTTATACTTCAAACAAAGATGAATAAGTTACTTTTAGAGGCCATAGGAAGCTCCCGAAAGAGCACAAGCACCACGTGATAAAGACCAGTCACGTGATAAATACGAACCACTTTTCCGCGGTGCCCGCGGGCGCCAACTACAAATTCGTTTTGCGCCGTAAATATAGCTCTAAAATTTTTTTTTTCTTCGTTGTAAAATCGTTTTATGGAGTCCTTTTTCCATCTAAACCGTTTAAAAAAAAAAAATTTTTTTTTTTTGCTTTTTTTTTTTTTTGCGCTGCAGAACCCGGAGATCCTGGATTCAATCCCCACTCCTGCCCACTTGGATGTGCGGATGAGCATCGTAACGGCGTGTGGCCGTGCATGTTCACCGCGTGATGCACGTTAAAGGCCTCAGGCTAGCAGTTGTACTACACTGGCTGAATTTGTCATCTACGGCTGAGACAGCAGACGCCCATTTGGGGCTGACTAACATTTGCAAGTCCGGCTTCAGGGCGCTTCCATCTTGCTCGCTGGGGTGCAATAGGTGAGCGGCGTTTGGCAACTTCCGGTTCCTTAGGAAATTCTGTTTCACCATTGACAAGCACAACAATGAGCTGGAAGCCTGTGGAAGCATAATTTTGAAACCTCCAGACTGTAGTTTTCAGAACCATGCTTAGACAGGCTTGCAGATTATCGTCGCCACTTGTCAACAGCTAAACAAAATTTCCTAAGGAACCGGAAGTTGCCAAACGCCGCTCACCTATTGGACGCGTCCTAACCCGATTACGAAGCCTTGCTGAGGCGTCATAATCGGATTATGGCCGCGCCCAAGCGCACCCCCCTGGGCAAGATGGCGGCGCCCTGAGACCGGACTTGCAAACGTGTAAAGATGTCAAGATAGGCGACGACGTCGGCTTACTCTGAAGGCAGTCGGCGTTGAGCAGGTCGCGGCACTTCTCGTGGCACTTGACGCCGCATTCGGTGCATCTGAGGCCTTGGTTGGTGATGCCCCAGAGCAGACCCTCGCACTCATAGCAGTACGTGGGCGACGTTGCCGTCCAAGACTGGAAGTTGTGCGGCGTCGTGCTGGAGATCGGGTAGATGAGCGCCTGCAGCGTCTTCTTGTACACGTGCGTCTTCTGCACGCCGGGGGAGACCAACCCGATTGAATTCGCTGTAGTGCGTTCCCTCGCTTCGTTCCGAGGTGTGAGGCACTTTCAGTCACCGGCAGGGCTAGAACGGCACGAAGGTTCTCCGGTTGTCCCGCCTCCAGCGAGAGCTTCCTAGCGTCGGTCACACTTGCTTCGGCGTCTCGCGAGCGTTGAGCACGCACTCCCCAGCCAATGCGGGAAGGAAAGGCGACGAGGGCTCGTTGGAGGTCAGGCACTGGAGACACCCCGTCGTTCTAGCTCTGCCAGTGATCGTAGGACCGAGGCACGGTGCCTGGAGCGCGTCTACGATCGGTGCACGTGGAAAGTCGAACCGGAAGCGGCAACGAATGACGTCACGGAAGCCGGAGCGCGTCACGCCGCCGAACGTCGCGATCCTGGCGGTCGGTCGTAGAAGTTCCGACGAAAGGGACGAGCGAACGAAAGGTGTCGCTGCCGTCGCAGCGCGTCCTTTCTTTTTAATAAAGATTTAATAAAGTCATTGGGTTTTAGAGACAGCGAAGGGAGAGTGGATTTCAAGACTGTAGAGATTACCAAGCAAAGATTAAGTGAATGGTGGCAGAAATCGAGAGAAAACTAGGTATTTTCTTATCCACTGATGGCAAGGGGGTTTCATAGCCTCACTTTCTTTGCACTGCGGAGTGAATATAGATTTCACATTTAAATATTCTGAGCTTAAATGGTAAAACAAAATGGCTAGGTGGCGTAAGCTACCGCCCGATCCAAAGGGCTCAGCCGTATTCATCCATCCATCCATCCATCCGTCCGAACTCCCAGCGGCCGAAGCTTCAGTCGGTCCACGGAAACTCCGAAAACCGGAGGTTGGGACGCCCAGCTTATACACCGGCGATACCAACCGCCCGTTCGTCCACTACAGCGTCGCTTTCGCAAGCCACCGTCAGGACGGCGGCGATCTGTAGAGTCACATTGGCAGTGGCTCCTGTGAGGTGCGTTAACGCCGTTCCACGGGAGTCAGAGATGCGTTTAGGCGCCATAGTGTGGTATCCCAGTTCTTAGACGAACTACTAACTGGTCTGGAAACTTATGCGAATTTATGGCACCAAGAGCAACACTGATCCATGTAGGAGTTATATATATATATAAAAAGTGCCTTAAAACAAAGTAATCTTAAAAAAGATTCCAGACCAAATGTATAATCTAAAAGGGTCGAGGTAGGATCGTACAGGACGACGACGCCAAAGCTGGTAAAGATCGGAGAAGGACGTACCAGTTCTTCGTCGTTGAGCGACTGGCGAGGAACGGCTGAAGTCAATCCGGCATTCCGTTTAGTGGCAGCCATAGTCTGCGCCATCGGGGAAGGGTTACGTGTGTCACAAACCATTCGACAGATGTCACGACAGCTTATGTCCGCTTGCGCCAAAGATCATCGGGACATCCGTGCTTTCGCATGACGATTATTCAAGAAGTATAGTTTTGCACACGACATTCGAGGCGTGGATGTACCGTACCGGTGACTTAACGTAAGAAAACGTAAGCGAACAATGCTATGTGAATGGGCCTTTAGAGAGAAAGGCATACGCCCTACTACGCCCGAGCATAAACTAAAGCGCGGCGGAAAATGTGGCATCTTTAAGCATCTATAGGTAGATCCTAAAGTTAATGTTTAATACAGTTTCAATAACAGAATGAAAACAGAAAGTTGCCTTTTTAAGCGTTGGGTTCAGAAATTGGGTTCTGTTGCCAAAACTCCTAACGTGGATACTTGTATCCTACTGAGTGAGTTCGACAGTTCTTAAGAAACTTCAATCATTAAGCACTTGAATAAACACATCTGTTTTGTAGTTTACAAAACATAATTGAGGACTTTAGTTTCCTTTGTTTGTTTTTTTAAAGCCCTTATCAACCAAGGAATCGGTAACCAAGGTTACGATGCATCAAACGTGACCATATGTCGTAGTTCGAACCCCGAGACAGGGAAGAAATAAACGGACAAGGTGACATGAACCTATGTTTTCCAATTCCCCTCTTGACTATGCACTTCGGAGGTAGTGACGTCATACCCTAGCTGAGCTGCGTCGTAGTCAAAAAAAGCTAAAAAAAAACCTGAAAAAAAAAACAAAAAAAAACACATCTACTCAAAAAAAAAAAAAAAAAAAAAATAGCGCCGCGATGTAGTGGCAAGTCTCTTGGGCTCGAAAACGGATATCTCAACTTCGCAGTTACAAACTTGTTGGCCCAAAAATAAGAAAGAAAGAGAGAGAGAGAGAAAAGGAAGCGGCGCCAGATCTGGCATTAAAAAAACCAAAACATCGTGTCTGCTGTTTTTTCTACGGATTTTGGGGGTTTTTCAATTTAGGCGGCGCACGCTTTCCGCGTTACAAATGCAGAGTGACTTCAAATGCAACAAACGCCATTAAAATAAAAATAAAGACAAGAAAAATAAAAAAAAAACAATGCAAAGATAAGCGTTCGTCGCAGACGCCGCATAATCAGTTGGCAGAAGGCGGTTGGAGGATGGCGGTTAAGAAAATAAACAGGCGAGACCGAGGGAGGGTCCAAAGTTCACGTAAAGGGCGTATTCGGCATTTCAGAGCAGGCACTTCCAAGGGGCCTAAGAGGTGCAAGATGGGGAGTACCAAAGATGCAAACGACACCTCCAAAAGAACGCTGCATGCACGAAGCGCCTGAGAAAAAATAAATAAATAAATAAAAAAGATGAAGTACGAAGTTGAACTGGGAGTATAGGGAGACGTTGTCGACGAACACAAAAGAATCTGAGAAAGTTTAAAGGAGCACTCGGGGAAAAGACACCACAAAAGTATGGGGGGGAAAAAAAAATCAACGACGCTTCGAAAGCGTATTACGCAATAAAGAGTAGACAAAACAAAAGTGTTAAGAATGCGTTGTAACAAAACAAACAAGGGACGGAAAGCGTCGTTCCCCGAAAAACGGCTCCAAAATGGGACGATCCAAGCAAACAGAAACAAAGAAAACCAATTTGACTAAATTTCAAAACGGGAAGCAAAAAAAGGAAAAAAAAAAAAAAAGGGGGACACGAAAAGATGAGTGCGGGCGATAAAAAATAAACTAAAAGCTTCGAGAAAGAACCGGAAAACTTAAGATCAAAGATGGAAGGGGGTAAAAAAAAAGAGTATTTCAAAGGAGTACCTTGAGCACCTTTGCAGAGCGAAGCGCACCGAGCAGAGACACAAAAGGGCGAGGGGGGAGAAAGAGGAAAGATGGAAAGAGAAAATCACAAGTCAGAAGGGAATCGAGAGACAAGTTGTCAGAAACAGACGCTTCACAACGGACAGATATCACACACACACTCGCGCGTATTCGATCCCCCGAACACGAAGGGGATGACACAGAGTATAAAAGGTACATAGCACCATAGAGTTATTGTAATGTATGCTAGAGCTTCAACTGGCGCTAGTGTCTATGCGACTTCCGTGACGCAAATGGAAGCAGACAGCAACCAGTCTACTTTTGCGGTGCTCCTGTGCATTCCTATGGGAAAACGCGCGTGCATTTTGTCAACCATTTCGTCGTTTACCCTGAGACTGGGTTTTTTTTTTGAAGAGCAGAAGTAACAGAAAAAAACAGACAGGTCTCTTCGCCGGAAACTAACACGGAACACTTTGGTTATTTGGGTCGTACCGAATAGCATGTACCTTGATTAACACTGTAAAAGTGTAATTGCTTTAGTTAGCGCATTTTTCTTCATCAGTGAACGATATTTGCTCTTATGATCGAGCGCAGGGAAAAAATGCACTCACTTTTTTCCCATAGAAATGCATTACCGGAAGTCCATTTTCGACTGGTTGCTGTCTGCTTCAATTTGCGTCAGCACACTAGCGCCACTTGAACCCCTAGCGTACATTATAATAACTCTATGCATAGCACTTCATGCAATCCTAAACTTCCTCCCCATTAAAAAAAAAAAAAAAAAAAAAAAAAAAAATATATATATATATATATATATATATATATATATATATATATATATATATATATCGGAGCATTGGTCATATCAAAAACTCATACCCAAAAGAAAAAAAAAAAAAATCAATTTGGCTCTTTAACTTTGTGTTGACAAGCGCGCCAACTCCGTTTGGCTCCTGGGAGCATAGGCGAGCCATTTCGAAGACGTGAACGTTGGATTCGGTGCCTAGAAAGCAGCATCCCACTTACGGTGGACCGGAGCGGACGCTACGAGCCATCCCACCAGCCAATCCAGTCATGCGAAAATATCACGTGACTACGCGTCGCTGCGCACGCCTTCCGAAGGTCACATTACGTGACACGCAGCGTCGAAGCTGCACGCTGTTTGTTAACAGCAGGTTCGGGCAGCACTGCGCACGCGCAATAACCCGTTTTTTTTTTCTTCGAAAGATTCAATCGTCTGCGAATAATAAGCACGAGTTAACTCGTGTCTACAAGGTCACCCGAAGCGGTGGCGCTGTCTAGATGCGCAACGGAGCAAATACGTCCTGCGCCGGTCAGTCTATAGGATCGCCAAAGTGCCAATGGGTCGTGACTCGTGAGACGCGCCGTCTTGTGCACTGGGTGGCGTAGAGAGCCAATAGCACGAGAGAGCGTTTAACCGCCCGATCGGAGTCAACCGACTTAAGCGCGAAACACATGTACGACGAAACCGTCCGATCCGACGTGCGGACTGCCGGAATGACCTTGGGAGGCGAGGGTTTTCGTAGCATCGGAGAGCGTTGAAAACCCTCGCCTCCGACCGTCGTATTGCGCGGTCGGACGTCGGATCGGACGGTTTCGTCGTACATGTGTTTCGCGCTTAAGGCATACACATATAGGTGGCAAAGGTTTGGGTGCGCAGGGAGACTGGACCGTTTCACGAAAAGGAGAAAAGAAAAAGGACAATTTTTGGTTGCATTTAAACTTGAGTTTGGGCTAGTTGGTCCGTTACAGAATAAAAGGCAAAAAAGCGCGAACAAACCGGGACAACGATGAAACACGGACGACAGGACAGGCGCGCTTCACTTTCAACTGTTTTATTTCTTATCACCATCGTCACCTATATATATATATATATATATATATATATATACAGAGAGAGAGAGAGAGAGAGAGAGAGAGAGGATTGCCCAAACCGCATCGCACTCAATCGCCACAATCGGTCAATCATACAAAAGCACAATTTTACTCTAAAAGATACGCGGATTCAATTCACGCAATTCATTTTTTTTTCTTTTTTTTTTTTGTGTGGAAAGCCTTTATGATCTCTCTTTTCGTTTTCTCTTTCTTAAAAACGTCGTGGAAATCAGGTCAGGTTTCCACAACAAGGTGTAAAGTTGGGCGAGTTGATTGATGGTCATATTAACCACGTTAACATCTTATTAATCTAAAAAAAAGGTAGCTGGCAGATACGATATTAACGTGGTCTTTTCGGCACCCTGTAAACTTGCTGGGAGCTGTCCGATGTTGGCGAGGCAGAAAAATACAACCTGTTCCAAGAAACACGCGGTGCAATATACAGCCTGCGTCACCAACGTGGTATATACGAGATTGCGTTTAGTTGTGGCAGATTCTACACTGGGCAGACTCGGCGCTGCTTCAATGATAGAGCACGAGGCCGTAATCTGTGTGTGCATGCGCAACAAAACGGGGGGGGGGGTGGGGGGGGGGGGCATTTTGCTGACCATTGTAGGCGATGGGGCGTAAACCTGACCCGATTCCCACAAGTTTTTAAGAAAGGCAAAAGACAAAACGGAAAGAGATTAAGAGGCATTCTACATAAAAAAAAGAAATAAAGAAATTGCGTCCGAGCTTCAGAGTGAAATGGTGTGTTTGGGTGGCTGCTTTTGATTGTGACGATTGAGTGCGATGCGGTTCCGGCAATGCGTATATGCATATAGGTGACGATGGTAATAATAAAAACCGGTTGAGAGTGAAGCGCCTGTCCTGTCGTCCGTGTTTCTTCGTTGTCCCCGTTTGTTCCCCCCGCGATATTAAACCTTTTACTCAACTAACGTTGGCCGCCATTTTGTTCCTATCGAATAAGCACCTGAGGAACGAAAGATGAAGTAAATTTTGCCGTCCCATACATGTGGTCTCGTCAGGCAACACCGACACGGCTCCTGCTCTTTCACCACACTTACTCTTATTTAAAAATAAATAAATAAATAAATAAAGTGTATCTGTCTTCTACGAGTTTAAAGCTGCTTTAAATACGGAACTCCTAGAAGGGGGGGGGGGGGGGGGGGGGCGGATCGGGGGTCCAGAAACAATGACGTCACGAGCAGGCCTTTTCTTCTAAGTGGTATCGGTTGAACGCTCTTATAAATGTTCGCTTTGTACGGCCACTGACAGCCTAGAGACGGGCGTCACGTAGCGAATACCCCGGGGGCTTTATTATCGTACCGCAAACAGATGAAATTAACCGATAAGAACGCCGAAGGAAAGAAAGAAATTACGAAGAGAGACGCGTGAACGTAATAAGGTGCACGATCCGCGTTTTTTTCTAAGTTGTCAGTGATGAGAATGGAAGGTCACGAGCAAGGCAAAGAGAGAGAGAGAGAGAGAGAGCACGGCCAAAAAAAGGGCACTCACCAACTCGCTGACAAGAGGAATTGACTTTCTTCTAGGCCTGATATCAGGCATCGAGTCGATGTTACTGTAGAAGGGATTATCCCCAGGCCTGCCAAAGCAAAAAGACACGCGGATGACACGCACTCACAAAAACGGGCAGACGCCGCCATTTTGAGTGAGAAGCAAGCGGAACGCAAAGTTGCGTCAAACAACATTTTTCTTTCTTTTTTTTTTTCTTTTTTTTTAGTTCGATCAAATTGGGGGAGAATCGTCTTTGTCCAGAAGTCCAAGACAACTTGGAAAACCCGCGCGAAAATATATGCCTTTGAAGATACGCTTGTCGGACGAAAAAGCGAGGCTATATCTAATCTGAAATTAACGCACATATATCATAATTTTCTACATAAATGGGGAAATCGAAATTCCTCCGCAAAAAAACCAGGCCTTTTTTTTTTTTGTACTACGTTTTTTAGGTAAAACCGAGTATAGACGGAAGGTACAAAATGCGACACTGAACGCACTATGGTGGCTTCCAGTTGTATTTTATGTTTTCGCTATTGCGTGTTGTCGAACTTTGACGTTATATTTTTTTTTTTTTTATCTATGTTTATGAGGCTACGTATGTTTCGTTCATGTAGCATGTATACAGTGCCTTTTTTTTTACTGGTTGTTCATTGCATTCAACCAGTCGGGGCATTAAAAAAAAAACGCAGAATTTTAAATATAAAAGTAAATAGAGAGGGGGTCGCAGACGAGAACTCTTAAGATACGTGACGAATTTCAGAGTGTCAATTGACTTTGTCCGGGCGTCGACAGCGGCCAAAGGAGAGATTGCAATTTTTTTTTTTTTTTTTTTTTTTTCATCTGACCTTCGACATATCGTGGTAACGTTACAGTTTATGAACATTGTGTTCACTGCTGTTAGTGTAACACTCCCTGATGTATACAAGTGGGTTCGCGACTGTCACGTCACGTTCTTGTTCTTTTTTTTTTTTTTTTATTACAACACCGCCACTTTTATTTGGGCTCAAAGAAGCCTACATTGTCCACAAGGACGTCACCTCGGAAGATCGACAAACAAGAAATACCGCTCGACACCAAGCCAAACACAGCTTGTCAACAATCCAGTTTACACCTTAAGCGTCACCGACTGGGTCCCCCAAATGATCAGCAGAAGTAAATACCAAAGCGGAAGTAGAAATATTTGCCGTGATTGTCAATGGCAATCCTGTCGGCTAGATTGTACTGACGTTCAACTGACGTGCGTAAAAAAAAACAACAACAACAACAACACGGCGTATGTTTAATGCATTTAAAAATAATTTGCGCGTATTTTATTTGTTTACGTCGTTAATTTTTGCGCGCTCTAACATCCAAAGAAAACACAAATTATGACTTCCGTGATCCATTTCCATATTCAAAACATAATCATACATAACACCAATCCTCCAGGCCAAAAAAAAAAATAAAAAAAAGGTGGCGTGTTTAGATGTTTTAATACAAAAATAAGCCGCACATTATCGTAATTTTAGTATATCTAGGCAGCTTGGGGCTCGCAGACTGAGTTATCATTATAAACCAACGAATTAAAATTATATATATATATATATATATATATATATATATATATATATATATATATATATATATTTTTAGGACAATATAGGACAATATATATATTTAGGACAATTTTAGGACAATAAAATAAAAAGGATTGATATATATATATATGGGCGGTTTCATTTGGATGCAGGCAACAAGGTGCAGTCGTATTTTTATTTCTTTTTATTTTTGCTCTAAATTTTTATATTTCGTGGGGCATGTTCCAAGAAGAACAATCCTTTTTATTTTATTGTCCTAAAATATTTAGGTTCTGAGAAAAAAAAATATCTCAAAGATGCGGGGAGAACGACGAGCTTTTGACGATTGTCGTGTGTGGCGTTTTCGAATCACTCTCAATCTCATAATATTCAAAAGAGAGCTTCTATACTTTTTTATTGTGATGTATATGCAAGTACGTAAAACTACATCCCAAATACTATTTATTATTCGCCGATCCAACCTTCGTAAAAATCCCCAAACATGCCTTCGCGATCAACTGTAACCTAAACTGCGATTTTTTTTTTTTTTTGTCGACTATGGTTAGTATTGTTTTTAAAATAATACCACGCGTAGAACCTTTCATTGCCTTCCACATTATGCAAAGTTTCTGCCTTAATCATGTACGAGTGCTGAGAAATAAATTATGAAACCAAAAAGGTTTTCACTTTTTGTTCAATTTCAGCAGCTGTATAAAAAAAATAATTTAAAAAAGACTTACCAGTTGTTTGCAGAGTAAAATAAAAACGTAAACATTGAAGAGTGACAAAAATAAATACTGTAGTGTTATTAACATGAATTTCGGATTAAAAATATAAAATTTCGATTTAAAACTCTAGGCTTCCAATAGGAGTTGTATTTTACTGTAATATTTTACAATATTATACTTCCATATTTCTGATGTAGTATAGATTATGTAGCGCATAGGGTTTAGGCTTGAGGCCTCTCCGATTGTAGCACCGGCGGAAATTGTCTGAAAACCCGCTTTCGGCAGTTTCGATTTTATAGAAAGTTTTGACGTTTGCAATTGCAAACTTATTATTCTACGCCTAACGACATGAATGTATTTTATATGATTACTTATTAAACGTCCCTTCGATTTTTTATAATAACGAAAAAAATATACAGCTATAACCCATAAACCCCACACCATCGGCATTTTCTCTTTTTTTTTAGCATATTTAGAGGCTTAAAACCCAAAATTAGCGCATATACCTCTAACGAATAGAATGCTGGCTAAAAGAAGGGTGTAAAAAGAACGCGACGCGAGAAAAATAAAAAAAAAATCAATAAAAATTGCTCTTTTTTTATATACAGCGTGCTGAAATTGAACAAAAAGTGACAACCTTCTCTGTTTCATAATTTATTTCGAAGTACTCGTACGTGATTGACACAAATTTTGCATAATTTAGAAGGCAATGAAAGGTTCTACAGGTGGTATTATTTTAAAAGCAATACTAAACATAGTCGACTCAAAAAAAAAAAAAAAAAAAAAGAAAACATCCGCAGTCTAGGTTACAGTTCTTCGTGAATGCATGTTTGGGGATTTTTACAAAAATTGGAGCGACGAATAATAAATACAAGTTATAATGTCGTTTTACCCACTTGCGTATATATCCCAATAAAAAAATATAGACGCTCTCTTTTTAATACTTCGAGACTGAGAGTGATTCAAAAACGCCACACACGACAATTGTCAAAACCTCGTCGTTCTTTCCTGCTTCTTTAAGGTTTTTGTGTTTTTTTTTCTCTCGGATATTAAAGATGTCTGGACATTACAAAACAAAAAAAGAATTGTTCTTCTTGGAACATGTGCCACGCAATATAAAAATTGGAAGCAAAATAAAAAAATACGAATGCACCTCATTGCCTTAATCCAAATGAAACCGCCCATATATATATATATATATATATATATATATATATATATATATATATATATATATATATATATATATATATAGTGCGCCCCGCCATTCTACCAGGGGCCTCCTCTTATACAAGCAATCCACGTCGATGCGGGAGAAGCCATGCAAAACCACAACAAACAAACAACTCACGCATTGCTGCGAGGCCATAGGCTCTTGGGTCCATCACGACTGCTTGACCTAAGAGCGCCTCCGCTCTGAAACAGACAAAAGCAGAAACACGTCATGAGTACATTTGCAACCTGAAATAGACTACAGCTTCATCATAAGAACGAACGTCGTGATTTCCGTGATACAAGTAAAAACAAAAAAACAAAAAAAACGCACCCTTTCATGAAATTCGTTTTCATCAACGGATCCCAACGGACAAAAGTTTGCTGGTGACAAGCATTCGAATTTGCAGACGGTACGAAAAATGGCGTGTGTCGCCGCCATCTTTAATCGACGCCCGAGCAGACCGGAAAGGCGTATCTCCGTTTAAAACAAAACAAACGAACAGGAAAGAAAAAAACGCATTTGGAAAGCGACGCAGAGGAAGTGTCTCTTTTGAAGAAGATAGGCACAACAGGCTAAAGACCTCCCGGGAAGTCGATGGAAAGTCAGATCGACGTCGAAGTTTCCGAGGGCATAGCACCCGCGAAGGAAGCGATTTAGTTATATTCTTCTAACCATTTGCACACACCAGTTTTGTATGTGTAGAATGTTGGCGTTTGTCTGCTGCGCCGAATGTTGGAGAACGCTCGAAGCAGGGGTGTTAAGACACCCGTGTTAAATGCATGAGGCCAACCCCCCCCCCCCCCCCCCCCCCCCCCTCTTTTCCCACCTGTTCCACTGCATGGTTATTATCAACCGTCAGCTGTACCAAGCGATCAAACAGTGAAACGTACATGTTATGTCATATATTCTGAACGCCGAGTCAAAATCGAAGGAACTAATGCAGTTCAATATTATCTCTTTTCTAGGTATTAATAAGTGGAATTCTCTCCGTGAGAACAGAAATTCCAAGTTCGGTCATATAACCGGGCCGAATTTCGCGAACTGCATCAGGTAGTTTTGAGAAAAATGTCCAGATTTGACCCATCTTTTATATATATATTGTTTCCATTTTGTTTGCCTTGAACTGCTAACATTACGTTCTACTCAATTTGTACTTTGACTGTATAATTCGTTTTTGACACCTCTCGTGTAACACAAATCAAAATAAGTTATGAGTTCTTCGCAGACATAGTCTGATCACAGTTGCAACACGTAAAAAAAGCAAAAAACAAAAAATATTACGTGCGCCCCCTCAACTCCCCCCCCTCCCCCCTCCAAAAACAAAAAATAAATAAATTAAAATCTTGCCTTCATGCATGGTGCCATGTTTTGACTGGCATCCACGAAACAATCCAAAAACAGAAAATAGTATGTCCCATTTCTAACCACCACCAAACTCGAAACTGCACCCGGAACTAATCCAAGGACAGCTCAAGAGAGCCAAGCCAAGCCACGACGGTGGGGAGAGGGTAAGGAGTGCTATCCCTCCACTTTTCTCTTTTCTATCCGACCAAAAAAAAAAAAAAAAAGAAAGAACACGCCTACGCTTCCCTATTTCCCCTAGCCGAGGTTTAAGGGAGCCACTTGAGCCATTTTCTTCTCCTGGCCTGATTGCCCGTCGTTGGATGGGGCGTCATCTCGGCTGCGTAATGGGGTGATTAGACCCACCTCCTCCCCATTTCCCCAGTAACGGTCCCCGCTCCAGCAGCGTGAGACTCCCAAGGCGCTAAAAAAGGGGAAAGAAGCGTGACCTCGATGGCCGCGACGCATGCAGAGTATTCAACGGTCATTCGACCGACGCGCGTCTACCGACAGAGATTTCGTTCGTTGGGGAGGCGCAAACGGCAGTTTTAACTGCGACGTCGGCGAAAGATAAAAAAGCCTCCCCATGGGGACGAGAATGCAAGAAACGCTTCCTTCCCGTCTGACTGATTCGCCCATTTGAGGACAAAACGGGGCTTCCCCAATTCGGGAGCTCGTGGTGAGCCGGCATTGTTAACAGGTGGTCAAACATTCTCCTCGGTCAACAAAAAACCAGTATAGAAAAAAAAAAAAAAAGAACAGGTGGGAAGACGGACAAGGGGGAAAATGGGGAAAGACAACGCGAAAGAGACTTAGCGGTTGACAATGGAACGGGCGCGGTAAATGTGTTTCTTGATTTCGCGAGGTTTGTTTTTCATAGGATTGCGCAATTAAGTAGCCCCCCCCCCCCCCCCCCCACACACACACACACACATACAACAAACCAATTTCTTGTTAAGGTACAGCATTTTGGAACGCTAAACCTTCGATTATTTTGAGAAAAAAAAAATACGAGACAGACCGCTCCGGTTTCTCTTGCACTGTCAATGTTTTGTGCAACGTCAACAACAGCCGAGCCCTCAACCAGCCTCAGCGTTGTTTAACTTTTTTTTAGACAATTTGATACCCATCCATGGGATATGTGACAAAACTATTGAAATATCACATATTTCAATAAATATGTGATAATATACAAGATATGATACACTTCTATACACGCCCAATATAATTTATATGGGTTTCTTTTTTTTTTTTTGCTTTTTTTAACAAACCATTTATGATTTATTTCTTTTCTCAGAGGGGAAGAGCATGCATCGTATACCCTTATCGGGTATCAATTTATCGAAACGATCTACTAAAACCCCAAATTAGTACGCCGTGGTTGCGATCCGGTAACTATACACCTCCTACTAAGACTCTCTATTATTAAAACAAACAAAAAAATCGCGGCTCACAGAAATAACGAGCAAAACGACAACAGGATTGTTTGGCCCACGGAGACTAAGTATACAAAACCGTAACGGAGACTAATCTTCACAAGTTCTCGGGCAATCTTCGACGGCGCTCAACATGTTTCGCGTCCACGAAGATTGATAAAGACACGAACGCGTAAAACTAGACGAGCAGAAGAAGACGGGGAACGAAGGAAAAGGCTCGCCGCCGGCCCAAGTGTTTTAGTGGGCGAGGGAGACAAAGGGGGGGCGAGAGGGCTTAATGGCGACGCGGAGTGCTTTGGAGATCGCTCCCTCTTATAGTAGAAGCAGCGGCAACACGACGACGTGACTTTGATTAAGGGGAGAGCGGGGGAAAAGTGAAACGGATGACGGAACTATTAAGTTTCTTGCTCTTTGCAGAGAGGCTGAGGAGAAGAACGGGGGGAGGGTAAGACGATGGTGGAAGCTTGGTGACGCCCGCGTGCAGGGCCATGAGAGGAGGAGGGGGGGGGGGGGGGGGTATAAAAAATGGAAGTGACGACGAAGGGTATTTAGGGAAAACCGATGTGGCGAAATAAGTCTCGCAATGGCCGATCAGCGCGGCCGCTTTGGAAAACAGCGATACACTAAAAGTATACTAAGATATACTACTATAATTTAAGTGAACTTTTATATAGTATATGGCGCATACGAACTCTACTGCTGGCTCAGTCTGGCAACTAAGATGTACGCACCAAAAGTATGTTTTTAATGGACTATTAGTCACACATCGTACGGTTTTAAACAGCGCAAAAACACGTACGCAGGGGACGAAACAGTAGCGAGAAAGAAAAAGCGCTTGACCTGTATACGCTTGTTTCGTTCCCTCTGTACGTTTTTTTTTTTTTTTTTGCGTTGTTTAACTATGCAAGGAATACCAAGTTACCCAGTTCTCGACCTTATTACTATTGATGAACTCGAAATATAAGTCCAGTATACCTTCTGAGGTGCGCTGTTCTCTTTCGGGATGTCCTTGTTTGCTGGGTTTGCACCGCGCGCGCGCCCCCGCCGATTCGGGTTCAAGTACCGCCATCTCGCGGTCCGGTGGCGAACCGCGGGTTTTGGTACCTTTCGTGTCGGCGATGCGTTTTAGCTAAAGGACTGAACGATGAAACCTATAAGGCTTTCGCCTTGATAAGGTGAAACGAAGTATAGTATAGTTACATACTACACTTTACACCTCACGCCCCCCCACGCAGACGCACAATTTAAGATCAGCCATATGTTGTCCTATGTTGTTGTTTCTCTTTCTTTTTTTTAACGAAAACAAACAAAAAAAGGAAAATAACGTTGATTTTTCTTTTGAAAACTAAATCTTGCAAGAATTACTTCGCGCATCGTTTGACCTACGCGCAAAGCATGCACGTTTCGTGAGGACAAGTGTAGTGCATCGAGTCCGCCGTTAACGGGCATTTTTCGTCAGTCAGTTTAGGCCTGTCCCGAAGGGGGAAAAAGAAGGGACGAGTTTCAAAGAGAGCCGAATGAGCCACCGACGACAACGGCTACCGCCGACAACCTCGCAAGAAAAAAGAAAAGAAAAAGAAACCCAAGCCGCGTTTTAAGCCTACAAGAACAAACTCAAACTTGGAAACTAGGGGAAGTGGGGAAGAGGGCACGCGGTATAGGGAAGACAGGGAAAGAGCATGGGGGTCGACGGATGACCTGGGGGCAGTGGGAAATTCGCGAAACGGTTGTCCGTCAGCGAACGCGGAAAATGAAGACGCGAAAGTTAACGCGTCTCGCCGAAGGCTGAAGACAGCGGACAGAAGAAGGCAAACAACGACTAGACGCATTTGCGTATCTGCCATATCGATCACAAACTGGGGGGGTGCCGCCGCCGTGGCGAACGGCGTCGGCTTTTCGAAAGAGCCCCCTGTAGCTTCCTCCAGCCGAAATCGAACCGACGTATAGTCGGCGAGAACGCCCCGAGATGACGGCGATCGTATTCATCGTGTTCTTGCGTCCGCTCGACGGCCTCTTTCCGAGGCATATACCGGCGGAGGGAACTGTATGTAGAGGAGGGGATACAGACCAACTCATCCTTGCTGACAAAGCGTTTGTTTATGCGCGCCTCAACTTCGTTTGACCATAGAGGGTACTTCACTCATTTGCATTTAGCCGTGACTCCCTCGAGAGAATGCACTGGCGCTACCCCTCGGGTAACCCAATTCACTCTCAGAAATAGAGGGTGTATAGGGGCACACCCCTTGTCTCGTATGTAACACCCCAAAACAACAATTCGACGTTCAGTCCACGGACGTCAAACCGACGATACCAACTTTCAAGAGCGGCTTAAGAGTCGACCGATACAACTTATTTAGCTAATGTATGCATTAAAGGCAAGGTTTTTTTTGGCCCTGCTGCAATACCTCAGTGTTTTTGTTTTTTTTTTCTAGTTTTTGATACGCATATTAGCAATTTAGTACGTTATACCCAACAGCTATCAAGTCGCTCGTAAAAGTGGGCATCTAAGCTCGACGTCAGTAAACTGAACGTCCAAATATAATTTTGGAGTGTCACGTATGGGACAACGGGTGTACCCCTGACCACACCCCATTTCTAAGAGTGAAGAACACTTCAATATCCAAGTGCATTTCCTCGTAGTTTTACGTAGCATTTTTCCACAACGGACTTCGAAATAATTCTGGCAAAGCTATCAGCTATAGCAACCCCCCCCCCCCCCCCCCCATAGATGCTGCGTAGGTTTGATCTCACACACACTGGAAAACGTTCAGCCGACGCCCTAAAGGGCAACGTCAAGGTGACCATCGTCCTTGCGGGTGCGCTAAACCACCGACTAAACTGAGCAAGCACAGTGGATGCGGCGTGATCCTGCACATTTTGTATACGTGTATCCGCGTGTTTATGTGTGTGTCTTCTGCGTCTATGAAGCGATGTTATGACAGAAACGCGATACAACAACCACGGCACAACAACCACGACACAACAGCCAGCAATTGGAATACTCAACACTCAAGATGTGGCTTTCATATCCAATTCCGCCAGTCGCGCGCGAAGGCATCCGAGAACTCCGGGTATATTTTAGAGGTGAATGGGTCATCTGAGGCGCATCTTCAATTAAGAAACTAGTGGGGACCACTAAATGGGATGTTTATGGGTGTTGAACCGCCGCAAAGGTGTCGGTATAGAACCATTTTGAGTGCGCAGTCGCGGGAGTGCCTCGAAGGAACTGAGTGCGTTGAGGCACGTGTGTCAGCGCTCCATCGATTGCCCTGTTTGGCTCTGAGGTGGCGTTTTTAAAATCTTTTGTAAAGTAAATAGGAGAAAGACAAGCACTGATTGCATGATGTCGTAATTCTGTGGTACATGTCGTGATTTCACGGTGCATATATATAAATGTATGTTTTCCGAGAATAAACTTCAGTTGCAATTAGTGCTCTGTGTTGTTCGTTTCTTTTACTTGTCCGTTGTTTTTAGGGGTTTTTGCCCTCGGAAGTAAGGAAGTGAAAGAGCAGAAGTGACTCCACGAGTCTGAATTCACACACCCTCACCCTGGCCGTCTGGTTTCAGCTTCACACTGCTTGTTTTTTTTTTTTTCAGAAAATGCATTTCTGTTGAGAAAATTAGCTATGTAGTTTTAAGAGACTGCGCTGCCCTCATGCAACTGCGGTCGAAAACGAAACCAAAATAAATGACCGGTATCGCTGTAGTTGCACGAAATACGATCACAGCCGATGTATTACGTCAAAGTGAAGCCGCGTAGTCCGCTAAAACCGATTTTAAAGACGCGACCATTCGCTCTTTGGCGGGCGGCAAGCGGGTTAGCTTTTAGTGGATGGATGGATGTTAATGGCTATACCCTTTGTAAAGGGCGGTAGCTTGCGCCACCTAGACTAAGCCAACACTGATCATCAGCCATACGGCTGATGATCAGTGTTTCCATCTTTCTAGCAGATAGTTCCGGTTTCGCCGTAACGCCCGAAACCACAAACGTTGAGCCCGTGATAGTTATAAAACTATACACAATATCGAAAGAAAAATATGTATATATATATATATATATACATATATATATATATATATATATATCTTGTAAATCAGGTTTACGCGAACTACTTTCTACAAGAATTGTGTACGTTTTTAAAAATAACAAATAGTCTATCTCAAACCGGCACACCAGCCTCTTCATTCATTATGCGAAGTAGGAGATTATAAAAAGACTCCGCAAAAAGCCAGTTTTTTTTGTGTTTTTTCTTGTTTCTTCTGTTACCGTTTTTCAGGCAGAGTGAGTATAGCGCTGGTGTTAAGTTCACACCAGCTTCAAATGTTGAGAAGAATGTAAAAAAAGAGAAAAAGCTGGAGCCCGCCATGCAGCGAAAAATAAGGTGATTGAAACTATTCACCAGATTTTTCAACTGGAGATTAAATTTTAATGAGCTCTCAGACTCGGCAAGTTAGTGAATTAATTTAATTTTTGGGGTCCCTCGGTACGTTTTATCTAGCGACGTTAGAATAAATCTTAACACAACAAATTAACGACAGCACAAAAATAAAAATATAAAAGCACTGTCAATTCGCTAGCCGCAGCGAGACACGCGTACAGCAAAACAACAGACCAAACCTAAGCCCGCGGTGGCGACTTTTGGCGGTTATATGTGCCATTCGCGCTAATGACACGCGACGTCCAACTAATTAGATAATTCCGAAACAGACGCCGTTTCCGGCTTCGTTTTTCTTTTCTTTTTCGTCCCGAAGTCTGGCAACAGGCAACAGCGACGTTCCCATGCAAGCCTGTTCGTCTGCTAGAGCTCATCCGCTTCGTGTTCGCAGCTAGTTTCGGTTTCCGCCTGCTGTCCTTCGAATGCAGGAGGCTCCCCTCCGCCCAACGGTCGGCCACAGTCTATTTCTCTGCTGCAGGATGCGCAGCTGCGGCTGACAGCGCCGAAGTTGCTTAATTAGGCAGACGCGGGCCGAGCCTCACTGTCGTATGTATATACGCTCTCGGTGATAACGGGTCTGCTGCGCACACTGTCCACAACGCCTCCGAGTAACACTAAAAACGCCGCTGAGTTGGCTCAGAATGTAAAGAGAGCCGCGCCGAGAAAGCGTACGTGACGATAACCGTAAAGTGATTCGATTCGAATAACTAGTCGGAATGAAGTGAGGCTTCCGTCTTGGAGAACGTGAAGTGGCCAACATTTATTGTATACATTATGCTCACGAAGTAGAGAAATTTCGAGTTACTCTTTAAATTTCTTAGTTGCATAGCGCCGATTCTCCGAGACGTTATTTAACTAACATCGGGACAAACAAGAGAATAAATTTTTAATAAAAAATAAAGAAAAAAAAACCTTCAACTACATGGTTTCCAATTTTGAAACATTATTTAGTATTCGTTTAAATATAAAGAGATAAAGAAGACAACAGGGTCCCCTTTAAGAAACAAACAAAAAACAATATAAATATATAGTTCTTTTCTTTTTTCTTTTCTTTCCTTAAAGCGATGCTGAACCCAACATTTCAGTGTCTATAATAAGTGGCGCGCTATCTTTCAACGAGTCAGCAGCCTCCGGTGTGGGCGAGCACACGTAACGAAACTGACGTCATCATATCCCGCATTCAAGGTTAATAAGGTTGACTGTGGGATATGATGACGTCATTGTCGTTGCGTGTGCTCGCGCACACCGACGGCTGCTGACTCACTGAAAGATAGTGCGGCACTTATTTATAGACACTGAAATGCTTGGTTCAGCATCTCTTTAAAGGGCTAAACACAAAAAAACCAAGTTGTTAGAAGTCGCCGGTTCAACGGGCGACTGTACCCTGCGCTGCAAGCTGTATACGTAACCAGTTGGTCCAGTCATACGTGTATATACTTCGTCACGTGAACGCGATCGGCAGACAGCAGGGCCACGCGATGAAAGGGACGCGAGTGACTGCATCTCCGCGAGCCCACAGCTCCCACCGGAATGCCAGCTTAGGGAGTGAAAAGGGTATAGGGCCGTATAAGTCTTTTCCGTGCGCTACGTTATGGCGAAACAGAGTTTATAAGGCTTACATCTTTTTTTTTTTTTTTTTTCGACGATTGAAAGGAATTTTTACTCTTTGCCTCTGCGAAAGCCGATTGCGCATATATACGGTGTTTTTGAGCAAGCTGGCTAAAAATAAGCCTCCCCACTCGAAAGACTCTTCGTCTCCCTCTTATTTATTTTTTTTCGCCCGAGTCTAATCCCTAAATAATGCGAGTTGGAGCGAAGGTGGAAAACCGCGCAGCCCTAAGCTGCACGGTGGTGAAAACGAACGTTCTCGTTGGGACAGGTAGGTGCCTACCCTTTTACGGAGCTGCGGAAACATGTATACGCACCCTAGGGCCAGGCGCAACAGCGCTGCCCGCCGATGCCTCGTGTAGGTTTCGATTCAAGACCGACCAAAAGCCGACGCTACGACTCGACGCGGCCAATCTGAAGCAGCGTCAAAAGTGCATCGTACAGACGGCAGTTGTCTTTGTGTTTCTTTTTTTTATATAAACTAATCACACGCAGAAACAAGCGTATAGGATCGTGGGGTATTAGTGGGGTTTCGTAGACCTTGTTTTCTCTACTCCTCTAGACTCACCGTCAACGAAGACGCCGTTATAGTGCCCATACTAGACGCGCGCCGCTGGCCTCGACTACATGCGTTCCGGATCTCGTAGTACATGTCGAGAACGGTTATAACAAAGTCAACGGGAATCGGAAATCACTTAGCTATATCCGATATTTCGTTCTAACCGACTA
Source organism: Ixodes scapularis (assembly GCF_016920785.2). Taxonomy (NCBI): domain Eukaryota; kingdom Metazoa; phylum Arthropoda; class Arachnida; order Ixodida; family Ixodidae; genus Ixodes; species Ixodes scapularis. The sequence continues at coordinate 13,301,819 of NW_024609837.1, forward strand.
CGGTTATAACTAAGTCAACGGGAATCGAAAATCACTTCGCTATATCCGATATTTCGTTATAACCGACTACGGTTATAACTAAGTCAACGGGAATCGAAAATTACTTCGCTATAT